>NC_056745.1:549487404-549672404 GCF_019279795.1 Protopterus annectens | reverse complement strand
CACATAACTATTCATACACTCATATTTTCCTATATGAAATATTTCTTACCTATGAGCGACGCTCCCTTTTTTGATGTCTGAAATTATTAGTGGGTCCCCAGGCTTCCGGTTTGAAGGAGCTAATCAAAGGTTAAAAAAAGAGAAGCTACATAACATCATTCTATCAATGATCTTAGATTACTATAATTTTTGTTATCTGAAACAGCTTTAGTAACTTGAACAAACCTAGCAGCTGTAAATACTCTCAATTGTCTACAACTTGAAACAAAGCAAATTATACTGAAGATAGACAATCTGCGCAACATCTGAAAAAAGTATTACTTTCTGTTCAGCTCTATGTAGTTACTCTATTCTATAAAACTGCAAAGTTGGACAGAGTAAGTACCAGAAAAATAACTTTAAGCTTACTAAGAAAGATTGGCAATTTTTAAAGTTTATTTGTCCCAGGCACCCTTGGTGTCAAGCAGCACAAGGCCTAGTAAACTGAGGCCAAATGGGCTAACCAGAACTTCTGGGAGAATCTTAACCATAAAATTACTGGGTGGCAGAATGTGAAGCACAGTGCAGTGTTAAAATGGCAGTTATTTCACAAAGAACTGAAGCAAAAGTGGTACAATCATTAAACATAGCCCTGTCATGGGTGGACAGTGAGACAATTTATGTATGACATCACCAAAATAAGAGCACAGTGTAATTATTTCTTACATTGGGTGTAACACTTCATAAAACTAGGCACAACCCATATTCCTCCAGAAAGAAAGCTAAGGGTCCTTTCAATAAATAAATAAATGACTGCCCTGGCCACATGGCATACAGGAATAAAGACATGACTATATTTCAGATAACCTGTGTTTAATTACCAGAATGGTCATCTGAAAAAAACTGTTATGTATGGATTAGCTTCAGTGGCTAAAACCAGCTTGCTGATTCTTGGGGGGAGGAAGGCTGCCAGGCCTCTGATACTGATCACACCAAGCAGTGGCTGGGCGCATCTTCCTCCTGTAGTAACCATGCTGGCTAGTGCTGCATTGAGCAAAGACTTCCCTGCTGAGTTGGGGAACAGGAGAAGTATCTGGTAGCATGCAGACCTCCTCCACCAAACTGTCAGACACTGTGAGTCTGCAGGCAACCTAGAGGTAGGCTGATATGAGGGGCCAGCTAGCTGACACACCCCTACCACCTGACTCCTGTCACCAGGGAAATGGATGGCCCAGTAGGTCTTTCTGGGCAGCAATAATTGGACCATAGGACACTCGTCTAGTCCAGAGATGCCTTGATTCTGCCACAGAAATTGAATGGCCTGACGGGTTGCAAGTAGTGGAGCCATCAGGCAGGGTCACTTGGAATCAGAAAAGAATAAACAAGTACAGGATTCATTTTCAGGCTGTTAAGGAAACACAGAAGCTTGACACAACTTTCACCTCCACCCTCCTTGCATAAGTTTCAAGGATGTCTTTACACCTCTTACAACAACATCTATACTGGTAGAGTTAAACAGACCGTATATTTGACACATTTCTTAAATCAGTAGTATTGTCTTTATAGTATAATTTATTACATTAACCAGAGTAAGAAATCCGCTAGAGATCTAATTCTTTGTTGTATATTTCTTTATTGTAGGGCTTAGGTGTAAGAAATGACAATGGTGAGACTGCAGAGGACTGAATTTCTGTTATTGCAACTTAAAGAAAACTAATGTTTTTGTTTTTACCTTATCACTCTTGTTATATCATCTAGAAGCCGGATCCCCTGGCAATCCATGACTGTCAATTCACAGTCAGTAGCAGCTGCTTATTATTATAAAGGAGTACTACCATACCTCATATACTGTGTAGATTTAGTTGCTCCTCAGGTCCAGCAATGCCACATACCATTTCCTTAGGTGTAAGGGTAAGGAACTACAGCACCAGCTTAGGGCTAACCTACTACTTTATAAGTGTCATACGCTAACTGATTGTGCCACTAGAATGAATCTTAAGCAAGCCTGACTCCAATCCAGCCTATGGCTGGAGGGTGTTGGTGCCACTGAGGTGTTCTTGTAAAACAGTACTGGACAGTGAATGATTGCACGTAGCTGGAATTCCATCCCGTCCAACTTAAAGCTGGCACTGATTTCATTTCTGCCTTTATCCTAAATGAAGGATAGAGCAAAGTATTTAATTTTCCTAATGCATAGATGTTCATAGGTTCATACGTTCATACTAGGCTATCTGCCCTGGGGCATTTATAAGCCTAGCCAGAGTGTGTGTGGCTTTCACCACCCCTTAGGATGACAATACTATGCCCTTTTAGGGTTTAGTTTACTGTGCCTCTGTCTAGTAGTGACACAGAGATGACCCCTGGGGTAAACCTACAATCTCCCATCCACTCATCAAGATTTCTCTTGAATAGAGTTAGTGAGGGGCTCTGCCTAACATGGATTGGGATTCTGTTCCAGAGTGTAGGGAGCCTCTGGGTTATGAATCTGTCCCTCCAGCACGTCCTATTTATTTCTGTGTTGAGGTTTAAGTCTCTTACTCTCGTGGCTCTAGTGGATTTGGATTTACTGAGGTGGAGCATGTCCATTAATTCCAGATTGGACATGGCCTTGTACGTCAGGCATAGATCACCTCTGAGTAGTCGGTATGCGACTGAACAGAGCTGGAGTTTTTTCAGTCGGGCAGCATATGACATATGTTTAAGACCCTTTATTCTCTTGGTGAGGAACTTTTGGGGTCTTTCCAACTGCTGCAGGTGTCGGGTAAGATACATCCCAAATGGGGCATTGTACTCAATCATTGGCCTGATAAAAGAAGAGTACAGGGGCACAGTGACCTCTTTTGATCTAGATGTGAAACCCTTCATGATAAGGTGGGCAATATAGAAGGTCTTCCTAACCACTTTGGCAATGTGAGTGTCAAATGAGAGGTTACTGTCAACCTGGGTCCCAAGATCCCTGATTATCTCTTCCGTACTTAATGGATTACCACCTATGTGGTAATTTGTGGGTACCTTGTTTTTCCCAAAGGGTATGACTATACATTTTTTGGCGTTCAGCTTAAGGCCATGGCTCTGCACCAGTTATCCGTTTCTATGAGGCCTCTCTGAAGGATGTTTGTGTCCACTGGAGTATCAATTATGGCCCCCAGTTTGCAGTCATCTGCGAACTTTGTCAGCCACAATCCTCCTATGTTTGCCTGTACCTCAGAAAAATAAATGCCGAACAAGAGGGGTCCTAGGACTGAGCCCTGTGGGACACCGCTTGTGACTGGCTTAGAGTCTGACATAGCTCCAGCAACTCTGACCCTGTGGGTTCTGTCCTTGAACCAGTTTGCAACCCATCTTGTGACATATGGGTTTACATTTAAGCTGGTGAGTTTGTCTATGATGCCCAAGTGGCGTATTGTGTCAAAGGCTTTTGCAAGGTCAAGGTAGGCTGTGTGAACTGCCTTACCCTCATCAATGGCCCTAGTGACTGTTTCAAAAAAGTCGATCAAGTTCAAAAGGCAGGATCTGCCTTTGACAAAGCCAAATTGGGTAGGATCCAATGTCTGTAGGTCCCCAATGTCTTTGTTTATGAGTTCCATAATGATCCTCTCCATAGCTTTGCAGACCAGGCTCGTCAAGCTTATGGGGCAGTAATTTCCAGGGTCCGTAGAAGCACCACCTTTGTGAAGTGGTACCACTGTTGCCGTACGCCACTCTTTGGGTACGTATCCTGTAGTAAGGCTAAGATTAAACAGCAGCCTTATGTGTGGGTTTAGTTCCTCTTGGAGTTCATGTAGCACACAGCCCGGGACACCGTCCTGTCCCATTGATGCTGTGTTTTTAACTTTAGAGAGGGCGGCTCTCACCTAGGCATCTGAGATGTTAGGGAGGCTACACTCTGCTGGGATAGTTATTTCTCCTTTTGGGGGGGAGGAGAAATTTGCACTGAACCTGTCTGCCAGAATGTTGGCAATGTCAGTGGGTTCAGTGTATTTTGTGTCATTTTGGACTAACTCTGAGCATATCTGGGAGTTTCCACCCAGGTTTCTAACATAGCTAAAGAAGGCCTTGTGATTGTCTTTTGTGTCTTTTGCGATTTTTCTCTCAAAGTTGGCCTTGGATGATTTTATGAGTGATCGTAGTTTTTTGCTAGTACTGATCAGAGACGCCTTCCCTTTTAGGGATTTTGCTCTGTCATGTAGTAGCTTCCTCCTCCTGTTGTAGAGTTTGTTTATGGCTGGGGTCCACCAGACCGGGCGCCTGCCTTTGGGGGAATGGGTCTTGGTTTTATTTGGGATTGCATGATCCATGCATTCTTGAAGGTGCCCGTTGAAGGCATTTGCAAAGGATTCAGCAGTGTGGGTTGTGGTTTCCACTGGCCCAGGGGCCTTGAAGGATACCACTTCAATCTTAAGAAGTGTGAAGTTGGCTTTTGAGAAGTTCTTCACTGTGGTCTTTTGTGCAGGGGGTGGGGGCGGGATGTGGATTTCCAGTGAGATTAATTTATGGTCTGATCTTACCAAAGAGGGATATACTTCCGTGTGGAGCATTTTGTCCCCATGTTTGTGATGATCAGGTCTAGTATATTGTCTCCTCTTGTGGGAATGGTGACCAGTTGTTCCATTGCATTTGAGTTTATGAATTCTAGGAACCTTTGGGCTAGGTTGTTGGGGCTTGAGTAATGTTCCCAGTCTATGTTTGGGTAGTTGAAGTCTCCCAATATGATGGTATTTGGAGAGACATTCATACTCTCCAGTGTCTTCAGGAAGGCTGTGTGGGGTTCCTGAGTTTGAGAGGGTGGTCTGTAGCATGCTACAAACTGTAAGGCTGTTTTGCCTATTGTTAGTTGCACCTGGATGGTCTCCGATGCTTCGTGCGTTGCCACTAACCTGGAGGTGTGGGTATCTTTGATGAATATGGATACTACCCTCCTTTTGTGGTTCGGTCCAAGTTTTGGGGCCGGAAGGCATGATATGAGGTAAAACCTGATAGTGCTGGGGTGCTCTCAGGAGCCTTGAACCAGGTTTCAGTCACTGCACAGACATCGATGTTCTCCATACTGAGGAGGGCTTGAAGAACGTGCATCTTGAGGTTTAGACTTCTGGCATTGAGCAGCATTACCCTTAGTTTTTTTCCACTTGTGTTTTCTAGGGAGGTAGGTTTGTCCTTTGAACCTTGCCTAAAAAAGGCACTATGGGGGTGGCAAGAGCCTTGGCCAATATCCAGAAGCCCAGGGGTGACAGGTGCAAGCCGTCCCTTGCGAAGCAGCGTGGCTTGTCAAGCATGTCATCCCAAGCAGACAGATATTGGATCCCCATAGAATGACACCAGTAATTAAGCCAATTGTTAAAACTGATCATTTTGTCTTTGTACTGTGGCATCATTCTTGGTGAGGGCAAGATGCTGCTCAGGGTCAGGGTCATACCGGCCTGGGCTACATAATCAGAGAGCTCCTCTATGTCTCTTTTCATGTAGTCCAGGGAGGTACGTCTCAGGTCGTTCACACCGGCATGTACAATGACTGAGTCATATTTGTACATGCTGTGGAGTGACCTGAGTGCTTGTGTTATGTGGCGGATTCTAGCTCCCGACAGGCAGCTTACTTTGATCCTTGTTCAGTCTGGTGAGCGGTACGTCAGTGTGTCTGACTATGGAGTCACCTATTACAAGTGTGTCTGGCATGTTGTTTGGCCTTAAGGGCTGTGACTGTATAGCACACTGACTTTGTGAACTATGTGTTGCATGTGCTATGTCTTGAGGTGGCGGTTGCTTGGGTGTCTGCTTTGGAGGCCTCTGTTGTTTTGGTAGATTTTTAATCAGCGCCTCCGAGTATGTTTTTGTGTGTTCATGTGTTTGGTTTGCAGTTGTGATAGTTCTATGCGAGACTGGGTTTGTGGTGTGCGTGGTTACCTTCTCCTCCTGACTGGTCTTGCCAGTACTGAATTGAGAGAGCTCGGCCTCCAGTTTGGCTATATAGTTGCATCTCTCGCATATATTTGTATTTGTTGGGAGGAGGAGAGGGTTGTCTGTGTACATGAGGCAATTGTAACATTGCCTCAAGATTCCCAGATTCACCAGCTGAACAGGAGAGGATGCCAGCAACTGACCCTTGGACATGCTAGAAATAGTGAAAAAGATTGCTGTGTAACTGAGTCAGAAAGGACCTATAGGGAAATGGGTACTCAAGGGAATTTAGGTGAATGATGTACTTTCTTTTGTTTAAGAGTGCTTTACTTGTATAAAGAAATGCTTTAGGAGCAAGTGCTGAGCTTTTCAGATAGAGTATAGGCTGTATAAATTGCAAGTAGAACAGTTCTAAGGGAAAAATTGAAGAGCAGACTTTACGGAGCCAGAAATAGTTTAAACTTGATTAACCGGCGCTGCCCGATGCTGCTCTATGAGCAACTTCGCGCTAAAGCACGCAAAAGCGGGCTTTATAGCAGGGGGTTGAAAAGAGCCAGGAATTGACCCAAAATGGCCAATAAACTACAAGTTGCTGGGCTGGAACCAATCCTCTAGGGACAAATAGGTTGCTCAGTGCTCCCCACTCCCACTGGTGAACAAAGAAGCTTCCTCTTATCCAAATAAGGGTATGGATAGCACAGGAACCAAGACAAAGCCCAGAGATCAGCAAAATCTGAAGACTGGACTATTCTAGTTCAGAAAAGCGGGAAAACAAGGATATATTTTTTTTTTCTTTTTTCACAGAGAAGGGAGAAAAAGATACAGTAACAAACAGTAAATGCTATAAAATGGCTAGCGCACTTTAATGTGTTAGCCTAACAATTAAATTAAACAAAAACAACTTTTTAAAGTGCTAACAGTATAAACAGTAAAAACAATATGCAGAGCTGTTTTTTAAGCGAAATGCAGTCGAGATGCAGTACTTTAAGCGAAAGCCAGAAAAAATACTTATAAATCCAGGAAAGTCACTCTTTCACTCTCTGCTGCTTGTAGAACTCTGCAGGACACCACGAGGAGCTGTGCTGAGTCTGTTACAAGTAAAAAAGCATTCAAAAGCGGGCTTTATAGCAGGGGGTTGAAAAGAGCCAGGAATTGACCCAAAATGGCCAACAAACTACAAGTTGCTGGGCTGGAACCAATCCTCTAGGGACAAATAGGTTGCTCAGTGCTCCCCACTACCACTGGTGAACAAAGAAGCTTCCTCTTATCCAAATAAGGGTATGGATAGCACAGGAACCAAGACAAAGCCCAGAGATCAGCAAAATCTGAAGACTGGACTATTCTAGTTCAGAAAAGTGGGAAAACAAGGATATTTTTTTTTTTTTTTTTTTCACAGAGAAGGGAGAAAAGATACAGTAACAAACAGTAAATGCTATAAAATGGCTAGTGCACTTTAGTGTGTTAGCCTAACAATTAAATTAAACAAAAACAACTTTTTAAAGTGCTAACAGTATAAATTCAACACAAGAACAGTAAAAACAATATGCAGAGCTGTTTTTTAAGCGAAATGCAGTCGAGATGCAGTACTTTAAGCGAAAGCCAGAAAAAATACTTATAAATCCAGGAAAGTCACTCTTTCACTCTCTGCTGCTTGTAGAACTCTGCAGGACACCATGAGGAGCTGTGCTGAGTCTGTTACAAGTAAAAAAGCGCGCAAAAGCGGGCTTTATAGCAGGGGGTTGAAAAGAGCCAGGAATTGACCCAAAATGGCCAATAAACTACAAGTTGCTGGGCTGGAACCAATCCTCTAGGGACAAATAGGTTGCTCAGTGCTCCCCACTCCCACTGGTGAACAAAGAAGCTTCCTCTTATCCAAATAAGGGTATGGATAGCACAGGAAGCAAGACAAAGCCCAGAGATCAGCAAAATCTGAAGACTGGACTATTCTAGTTCAGAAAAGCGGGAAAACAAGGATATTTTTTTTTTCTTTTTTCACAGAGAAGGGAGAAAAAGATACAGTAACAAACAGTAATTGCTATAAAACGGCTAGCGCACTTTAGTGTGTTAGCCTAACAATTAAACTAAACAAAAAATAACTTTTTAAAGTGCTAACAGTATAAATTCAACACAAGAACAGTAAAAACAATATGCAGAGCTGTTTTTAAGCGAAATGCAGTCGAGATGCAGTACTTTAAGCGAAAGCCAGAAAAAATACTTATAAATCCAGGAAAGTCACTCTTTCACTCTCTGCTGCTTGTAGAACTCTGCAGGACACCACGAGGAGCTGTGTTGAGTCTGTTACAAGTAAAAAAGCGCGCAAAAGCGGGCTTTATAGCAGGGGGTTGAAAAGAGCCAGGAATTGACCCAAAATGGCCAATAAACTACAAGTTGCTGGGCTGGAACCAATCCTCTAGGGACAAATAGGTTGCTCAGTGCTCCCCACTCCCACTGGTGAACAAAGAAGCTTCCTCTTATCCAAATAAGGGTATGGATAGCACAGGAGCCAAGACAAAGCCCAGAGATCAGCAAAATCTGAAGACTGGGCTATTCTAGTTCAGAAAAGCGTATGGTATGTGATACAGGGAATCTGAGGGTGCAAAACCTTTTTAGGATACTGATTTTTTCCCATAATTAACAGATGCAATCTATTCCAAATATGGACCCACATAAAACATCCTCCCATACTGGTTTCAAGATCAGCACAACTTCTCTGGTGGGCAGAGATGAAGAATACAAATTGTGAGGATGCTCTGCACCACTTGTAAAGCTGGACCATGACATGAGAATAATTTTGTTTTTCAGACATTAACTTTCAAGCTTAAAATCTTGGAAATGTGGTCTATATGTCCTTTTTTAACTCAGATTTCCAATTGTGGGTAACTAGTTAAAAATAAGACAATCATCACCAAATAAAACTATTTTAGTTATCATGTTGTCCAGTGTCCAGTCACTGATCAGTGCTAGTTCCAAGGGCCATCTATAGAGTGGTTCTATGGCCTTAAGAACAAACAGGTGGACAACAGGCATCCTTGTGGCATACTTCTGTAGAGAAGTAAAGAGTTCAAGAAACAAGGATGACTTTGACTGTGGTTGAGTAAGAAGATGGTAGAGCTGCAAGAAATGATGCAGGAGTGGGGAGGGCAGACATTGCTGTTATCACAGAAAAAGTGGTTGTGGCATGCATGGCAGTCATAGGTACAGGCTATTCAAATAGGTATAGGGAGATGGGGTGAAATAACAATATTCAAAAAGAAGCACAAGTAGATGTCAGATCAGAGGAGAATGGGATAAGGGTGATGACAGGGTTAGAAGCTTAGTTAAGTGCTCTGGTAATCATGGCAGAGAAGGTGGGGATGAGGCAATGGACAAGTACGCTGTTCTTCTCTCAACAAGGCAGGAGGAGGAAGAGCGAGAGTAAAGGCATAGGTCAGGGGAAGAGGTTAATACTTATAAATAATCTGAATCTGCCATACTGGAATACTCTGGACTCCAGAGGTGAGAGGGAGAGAATGTAAGTTGGTTAAAGTCTTGGCGTATGAGGGGTTCAACTAGCTGGTACAGGACTGGACCAGAAAAGACAGATGCAGAAGGTGTCACTCATGTCATGGTTAAGGTATCATTAGCCAAGAGTGAACATGCCACTGTGTGTTTAGAACAGAGGGGAAGGGGAAGAATGAAAAGAGAAAGATAATGGCATGAGATTTTGGAAGAGTGATTTATACTGTATGGAAGAGCAAGCCACAGGAATGGATCAGGGATGGAGTACTTGGTGTTATGTCTAAGGATTTCAGGAAAATGCAAGAAACATGAGGCTGAAATTAGGGCAAAAGAGAGATCCTACAAGAGGTGCAAAGGATGGGTGGGAGGTGGAGGAGGCTGCACATTACAAAGGTAATTGCAGTAGAGGCTAACACTGAAAGCAATTTAACAGAAATGATCAAAAAGGAAATATAAGGGCTTTTTAGATACATAACAGAAAGAAGAAGGGATGGATAGAACTGATTATGCAAAGATGTGGGGGAAGGGGTCGTAGAAGACTGGGAAAGGGGTAAAGTACTTTGGTTCAATATTCACAAAGGAAAATAAGGGGAGGGTACCATGCTAGGAGGGAAGCAGGAAAGGCGGAACGGAGAGGAGAGTGGACAGATACCAGGATACAGAGAAAGGAGCTTCAGTTAGAACTGGCTGACCATAGGAAAATAAAGCACAAGATGAATGCCTGCCAGAATGATCAGAAATATGATTGGTGTGCTAGCAGGGACTCTGACAGAGACCAAGTACTCGAGGATTACAAGACAGCAATGTGGCAGACGGGACGATGGTATCTGAAGAATGGCATACTCAGGAGGTCAGAACACCCCCCCCCATGCTGATTCCTAGTACCTGGAGTGAGAATGGACCCCACAGCTTTCTAATCTTATCACATCAAAGATGAGTGTACTACCTGTTGAACCACTGAGACACTGACCGAGTTACAGGTGAACTTGACATGAAGTACCAGCAGAGGTAGTATACCTGGATGTCTGCAAGGCCTTTGGCTTGGTTTCACACATACTGCTAATAGGACAACTGAAAAGTTTGAGGGTAGTACATGATTATGGAACTAAATAACTGCATGGCTGAATGCTAAGAGTTATGGTGAAACAGACGATGTCAGGTATTAGAAAAATGACTACTAGAACACAAAAGAGGACTATCCTAGGTCCTCTACTCTACTGTATTTTTCTTAGACATACCTGTCAGAATAGAGAACAGGATCAACTTCTTTGTTAGCAACATTAAGAAAAGTGCATAAGCAGAGGATGAAAGAAGAGGCTAGTAAACTATTTGGAAAAAGTTGAACAAATGGACAGAAAGGTGCGACTGAAATGATATCTGAATAAATACAATGGACTACTCTTAAGTTGCAACAATCCCTGGGTAAAGTATTAGTGAGATGGGGAAATGACAACAACAAAGCAGGAAAAGAATATGCAAGTGTTGCTCATACCTGGACCACTTGCAGCAAAGTAAATGAGAAAGCCATGTTGTATCCTCATGGGGGTAAGATCCCACTAACAAACATAATGCTTTCACTCTACAGGCTCTTGGCCAGACAACAGTTTGAGCTCAGCATGCAATTCTGGACTTTAGAAAGAATCAATATTAAAGCTACTAGAAAGATTTGTGGGATGTAGGAAGAGGAACATGACCAGGAGTTAGGGAAGTTAGGGCTCTTCTCACGTGAGACCAGAAGATTCAGGGGAGAGGAAGTAGTCATAATACTGATACACTGGATCATGTCAGGTGGTGACAAGGGTCATTCTAAACAGGAAGAACAGAGGGAGATGGAAAAGACACAAGAAGCAGATTGTAGGGACTATTTCCATCATCTCGTTAAGTACTTTTCCACAGATACATCTGTGGATCCATAGAATGGCTTATCAAATGTGGGGGGGGGGGGATTCACACAGGAATTCTAGAGGGTACTGACCAGGTGAAAAAAGTAGAAGTGGGAAGGTAGGATGGGGGGAGTTAGAATGGTAAATGCAGATAAAATGCAGATTAAACAGCAGACTATATACTGATTCCATATCTAGAAGGTCAGAATTAGTAGAAGTTTTACTTGATTGAAAGCTTTTTGCCAGACATTTACCTTTGTCAGCAATATTTCCAAACACAATGACTGATGTTAATATTTTGAAGAAACAGAGTGTGTTTATACCTAAGATGCATCCCTTGGTTGAAGCCTTTACTTGGGTGTGTGAGAGTGAGATAAGGAAAGCTTTCAGAAATCGGAGGAAACTGTGGTTTATAATTTAAATTCAGCTGAATACGAAGCATTGTCTAAGCTTAGGGAAGCCACCTTTATCGAAATCTGCCCTGCAGATAAAGGGGGTGGAATTGTGTTATTAGATAAAGATGTATACATTAAATGTATGAATGTTTTACTTACTGATAGGCAGCCCTTTATGTCGATTAATAGGACTACAGTTCAGGCCATAACTGAGAAGGGTCTTTTTTTAATTTTTGATTTGTTGATGTCAAGTACTATTACTGAAGACCTTTTTAAATATTTTAATGTTGAACATCCCACTATTCCAGTAATTTATGGCTTACCTAAAATCCATAAAAGTTTGGTTGACCCACCCATGTGCCCAACTGTTTCGAGCAGAGGGTGGGTCACTGAACCCATTTCTATTTATATTGAAAAGTCATTGCATCCCATACTAAATATGGTGGGAACAGTATTAAATGATACAAAAACTTTTTTAGAAGATCTTTATAAAGGTATAAATGATTTAGATTTTATGGAAGATTACTATCTTGTTACCTTGGCATCCCTAATGATTGGGGTATAAAAAATATTAGACAATTCTTAACAGAAGAGAAGCTGCTTGCAAATGAGAAGATTATCCTTTTATGCAGTCTGCTTGAGATTATTCTAGAAAATAATGTTTTTCTTTTTAGAAATGAGTATTATTTACAAAAGGTTGGAGTAGCGATGGGCACTACTTGTGCCAACAGCTATGCCAACCTAGAGTTAGCTAAGTGGGAGAATGATTTAGTATTGACTGATAATAACTTTTACCCCCTATGTTATCTGGTACAGATGCTTTGTGGATGACATTTTTCTTGATGGAGTGGTACATAAGGTTTATTACTAGAATTTATTGAATATTTACATACAACTACTACTTTTTTTTGAAGTTTTCATTTCAATATTCGAAACAGCAGATTGATTTCCTAGATGTGAAGATTAATAAAACTGAAATGGGATCTATCAAGGACCAGTCTGTACAAGAAAGAGGTTAAAAGGAGCTCATTTTTACATAAAAATAATATGCATCCCAGACATGTCTCAAAGAAAGTCCTGAAAGGACAATTTCTTAGGGTCATGAGATTACACAATGATGATGTGCAACTACAAACAGCTTTTGATGACCTTAAACATGATTTTATGAATCGAGATTATAAAGGGCATGAGACTGATGCTTGCATAGGCTTGGTTTTAAAATAGAGAGAGGGTAAGGGTAAACCCTACTATTTAGAAGCTGTACGAACATGTACAACAAATAGTGTAACATATGATAAGAGATGCATTAGATTCCCTTTCACCTTTTCTAATGATGTTAGTCTTTTTTGTGATATTATTAAAAAGAATTGGAACATCTTGTATGCCAGTGAAGATTTGAAGAATCTGGTAACTGAGAGACCTAGCTTCTCTTTTAAGAACAATTTATCACTTAAGAGACAGTTATGTTACGACGCAGAAGGCCTCTTCTCTTGCTATTTCACAAAGAACTGGCACTTACCCCTGTAGACATTATAGTGCCTGTAAATATATTTATACTGGCACACAATTTATACATTCTACACTCAATGTTTCTATTGATTTTTCTTTTAGTGCTGACTGTGCATCAAGAAATTTAGTTTATTTTAGTTTTTACACATGCTGTTCAGCTTATTATATTGGTAAGACCAACGGTACTTTTAGAGAGCATATTCTTGAGCATGTCCAAGATATTAGAAATGCAAAAGATAGCAATGCTCTAGCTAAACATAATCAGCAAGCAGGTGTACAACATGATTTTAGTTTTTTTTGTTTTGGAATTGATCGGGTCCAGTATTCGGGGGGAGGTGATATTAAAAATAAAACCGCGGCATTACAGCTGAAATGGATATTATACTTTAATGCACATAAGACCCCGGGTATTAATGATACAGTTTCTCTTAAACCTTTTCTGTGTGTACGAGCTTTGAAGCATTGCTTTTTTGTATATGTGTGATGTTTTGTGCTTAATGTGTTAGAAGCTTTTATGTTTCTTGAATCTGATTGGTGGGTTCTCTTTTTAAATGTGAGTGTCTTTCATTATTGTTTTGTCTGATGAAGCGATATGTAAATTGTGAAAGCGCTTACCTCCTGTGTTATTATTTATTAAATATTCTTGCCTGAGCCATGCTGAACTTTGCGTTTCTTCAATACGTGGTTTTTGGTTCTGTACAACTGCTTAGTTCATTACCTGGCTGTTGTTTTTGTTTGACAAAACATTAAAGTCTCCCTACTCCCAAATGACAGGGATTTGACCTGTAGCAAATATTTGGACTTATTACAGAGCTTTGTGTAAAACCCTGGTGAGTCATTATTAAGACCATTTACTGAACAAAAAATTACATGACAATGCAAAGTTCCAAAGTTATCACTATTCTATTTGCCTTTACTATCATTTTACCTTGTAGCTCCTACTCTAGGTTATGACTTACTAAAATAACTGTGCTACATTTAGAGAATTAAAGCAAATGAAATATACAGTGACCTTAACAAAAGATTTAAAGGCACCTATGATGTTAGTGAGCAGCTTAAGCTTTTCTATAAAGCAATATCCATTTATGTTAAGCTGTAAATTGCTTGTCAGCATTGTGCTTCATGGGAGCCTTTAACGCTGTATTGTTTCACTACTCAAAAAGCTCATTATTGCTCACATGCTAACTGCATATTCTCTATTCAGTCAGATTTCAGTTCACTTAATTTCTAAGTATTAGATGCTATATTACTGAAAGTAATTTGGCAACAAGGTACTGAGCTCTGACATTAGGCTGTCATTTCTCTGAGAGCTGGCTCCAAGATTAGCTAGGCATGATCACTTTATGTTGTAAATTTCAGCCTAGTTAAAAATAAATTGTAAAAAACAAATAACACTTGCATATTTAGCAAGCTGAAGTACACATCCAATAAGCTTGTACTGATAAATATCCTTTGTGAATATTCTTTATATATCACAGCCACAACATTCAGTATAGAACATCAGCAGTGTAAATTGAACTAAGATCAGTTCTTCCTGTCTTCTTTACACCTGGGATTTTGAGCTTCTGCAAAGCCTTAATCATCATCATCATCAATGCTACTCTCCTACCTTCTTTGACAGTTATGCCTAATTGTTGCAGGTTTTATCTAACACAATCCATCCATTTGCTGGATACCCCCATTTCCTCTTAACTTCTTCCTGTCTGTCACAAATCTTCTTCACCAGATTGTCTTCTGCTTTCCTGCCACATGGCCATACCTCCTTTAATCTGTTTGCTTTGATCTTCACTGCAGTTGGAGCTACTTGGACTTGTGCTGTGATGTCCTCATTTCTCTGACAGCCACAGTATGTATCCTATCGCCAATCTCAGTCATTTATTTTCCATCACCCCTAGCTTTCTCAGTTGCTCCGCCTTCACTACCCAGGTTTCCATATCATAGAGCAGAACTGGTTGCAGCACTGTTTTGTACATGTACATTTCAGCTTATTTGGCATTTGTCTGTCACACACTTCCCCTGACACTCTTTGCCAGTTGGTTGCAGCCAGTCTAATCTTTGACCTCCTTATTCAAACTTTCCTTCTGTCACACACCCCCTGCATTGTAAAAGTGCCATACGGCCCTAGCTGTCAACTGTACAGGTGTCCACAGAATGCCCAGATGCCTGCCTCACATATTTCTCAACCTCCTAGAGCAAGAAAGCTATACAAAGCCATAAATAATTGCGGGACAAAGGCAGAAAAATAGGGACCCTCTTTAAATACTGCACTGACAAACCCAGAAAGCTGACAGAATAAAATGTTTGCAGTAGCACGGACTTCCTGCAAAGTATGAAGACTGAAACACAAATGTCTGCCATCTGAAAGTGCAGTATGGCCATAGCTGTCAACTGTACAGGTTTCTGCAGAATGCCCAGATGCCTGCGTCACATACTACTCAACCTCCTAGAGCAAGAAAGCTGTACAAAGCCATAAATAATGGGGGGGGGGGGGTCAAAGGCAGAAAACTAGAGATGCTCTTTAAATATTGTACTGACAAAACCGGAAAGCTGATAGAATAAAAGGTTTGCAGTAGCACAGACTTCTTGCAGGGTATGAAGACTGAAACACAAATATCTGCCATCTGAAAGTGCCGTACGTCCATAGCTGTCAACTGTACAGATTTCTGCAGAATGCCCAGATGCCTGCCTCACATACGTCTCAATCTCCTAGAGCAAGAAAGCTGTACAAAGCCATAAATAATGGGGGATAAAGTCAGAAAAATATGAACATTTGTTATATATTGCACTGACAAACCCGGAAAGCTGATAGAATAAAAGGTTTGCAATAGTACGGATTTCCTGAAGGGTATGAAGTCTGAAACCCAAATGTCTGTCAGTATGTTCTGACTTAAACCACGAGTGAATTGCCAACGATTTGCTAGCAAACCACAGTTAGACTTCCTAAGTTTGTAACGGCAACAATTCTGTTTGCCTTTATGCCTACATTGTTTGTGTATATTGGTGCGACAATTAGTCAAAGGGAACTGTTCATGGTTGCTTCTTGAACTGTTCTGTAGCTGTTTTGCACCTCGCTTTAGCCCTAACAAACGCTGGTGTAATACGCCAACTGCACGTGTCTGTGCTAACTTCTCATTGCCCTGCCAGTCGCTATCGTATGGTGCTCTATGGACACATTGTTATTCTGCTTTCTGCAGTATTAATAGTTGAAATCTGTTTAGTTTCATCTTGTATTTAGCTATAGCTTTTCTGACTTGATTTAGTGTCTTCGGAGGGAATTTTTATCTCCAGACGACACTACTCTCTTCCATATTGCTTGAAATAGTTGTACTAGTCATTGACTTAACCAGTTATGCACTTGTCTGCAAGTAGCTCCGCTAGGCTTTAAATGTTTTTGAAATGTTTTTAACCCTGTTTAACTGAGTCTGTTGTATTCTGAACATAGTATTACTCTTTTATTGCAGTTTGATAATACTTTTAGCATATCATTTTACCTGCTTAGCACCAATTTTAAGTATTGTAGTGTGTCTCTGTTACTCTGTCACTAACGCTTACTCATCTTTCCTCCTGTCTCCAGTTGTTTTTGCCCTGTTTTTCCCTTGGGACCTTGCCTGGGTGGATACATTCAATGAACTAAGGTCACCTACCTCCATCCATAAACTTTGCTTAGGCAATATACTGCTCTGCTGCCTCAAATCCCCACTTGGACATTGGAACAAAGTCTCCCAGAGGATACTAAGAAAGTACGTGTGTGTGATAGTACTTGGGCCTCCACTGCTTCAAACTCTATTTATTTGTTAGTTATGCAAGCTATCTCCCTGCCAGGTCAGCCAGCAGCCTAGACACTTCTCTTTTTCTCCCATCCACTTCTCTCCCATCTCTTCCCTGGGTTTCACCACCTCTTCCTTATTGTATCTTACTCAGCCCCTAGACCTATCTAGTAGGCCAAGTACATTCTTTGCATTGACCACTAGAGGGCGTCCCCTCCCCATTGTCACTACTTTTCCCTCACTTACTTCTTGCTTTTCCTCTGCCAATATCTTCATTCCTACTTTCCCATCCATATTACATATAGAGTTCCTTACTTACCCTGCCACTACTTACTCTCCTGTAATCTTTGCTCCACTGATTGGCTCCTGATCCTCTCCTGGTGTCTTCCCGCTCCGTTCGCCCTTCGGGCTCACTCCGCTCCCCTACCCTGCCCCCAAATCTCACCCGCCCCCAGTACATCTAGCTATATCCCTCTTGTTTCCACACCCACTTTTTCCCTACACCAATCATCCACCTCCACCTTGACACGCCCCCATCAGCCTATTATCCAATTTCCAACCACTCCCACAGGCACTACATTTCAATACATCCCACTTCTAGCACACTCACTCAACTACCTATCCTAAATACATCCAGCTACTCCCACATCTCTTTCTTTCTACACTATCTTAGCTAAACCCTTCATATCCCCTGCACAATTTCATACATATTAGACAACTACAACACTCCATACTAAGTAACCTTCTCAACATGCCTACACACCCTTATTCCATCCTATGTCTTCTATCACTTTCTATTAAACTATCATACCTTTATCACCTCACCCAACCTGAAATTTCTTACCATCCACAACTTTACCACACTACCTACCATCTGAATACCCCACTTTCACAATCACACTTTCCCATCTCTCCCCATCTTCACCCAATATCACAGCTCCTCACCTTCTCCTTTAAACTCCTCTCCCCTCAGAAATACACTCTCCCCATAGCAAATAAGCACCCCTTACTCATTTCAGCTGACCCAAACCATTTTCAGACTTTAATCAACTATCTTTCAAACCCCATCTTCCATCTCATTACCTGCCTTTTATCTGGTGATATCCATCCCAACCCCGGCCCCTCCTCCTCCTCCTCCCCACACAAGCCTATATACTTTACTTCTCTAAACTCACAAAGTATAGTGAATAAAGTCCCTACCCTCCACGCATGGCTCACACATAACAAACCCGATATACTATCTATTTCAGAAACTTGGTTAAAGCCCTCCATAAAAGACTCTGAAATAACTCCACCCAGCTACTCAATCATTAGAAAAGACAGGACCCAAAAGAAAGGCGGTGGAGTTGCCCTCCTTTATTCCTCTTCCTTGCTAGTTACCCCATATAACAAATCTACCCCCACATTTAACAATGCTGAATTACTCCTCTCTCTCCTCCAAGTTAATAAACACAAACACATTTGCCTAGCATCCCTCTACATTCCTCCAGGGGACAATATTTCAACACTTGAAAATATCCTCTCTTGGCTCTCTGACAATATTAGCAATGAAACCATAATTCTAGGAGATGTCAATATTAACTGGGCCTCCATCCAGTCTCCAACCAACCCTCTTAACATCAATCTATACAACTTCTCCCAGCTTATCAACACCACAACTCACCCTTCTAAAGACCCCTCCTGTGGCACCATCCTTGACTGGGTTCTAGTGTCACACCCCACTATTTTACAAGCAGCGGTACTCTTCCTGACCCTCTTGGTGATCACCTGCCCACTTTCACCCACCGACTCCCTGCATCTCTAATCGCACCCATAACTACATCACTACCCGCAATGACAAAACTTTAACCCTTCAATTTTCATTGATTCCCTAAAATAATTAATTGGAACAATTTGAAAACACTGCCCTAGAAGAAGCAGTTGCCCACTTTAACTCCACATTTCTAGGAATACTTGATTCCCAAGCCCCTCTACGAACAAAAGAATAAAACTAACTCAGCCCCCTGGCTAACCAAAACTACTCTCTCTACCATGAGACTTAGAGACAAAGCCTGGGGACTCTATCTGAGAAACAAGACACCAGACAAATATATTGCATATAAAACCCTTCGAAATAAAGTAAAAAAGCTAATAACCTCTGATAGACAAACATACTTCTTCACACTCCAGAACAATAATAAAACTAACCCCCAAAGATTCTGGAAGGGAATTTCCACCCTCCTCAACCCCAGCAAACCACACACCCCAACCCCAGACCCAAACATCCAAGACTTGGACTTAGCTGTTCAGTTTAACTCCTTTTCATCGATTCTATCAGTAAACTCACCTCTTCCTTCTCATGCTCCCCCCCGTCATCTAACACACCCCCTTCTCCTACCATAATCAACCCTAACCCCATTTCTTCTTCACACAGCCCATCTCCCACCTCCTCCACTACTATTACTTCCCCGCCAACTGAACCCTCCTCAAAATCGCCATCTCTACTTCCCTCTCTATTCACTTTAAAACCAGTATCTACTACCACTATTAAGAAACTCCTCCAGAAATTAAAGCCGTGTACTAATGCCCCTGATAATATTCCCTCTTATTTCCTACACATAGCTGCAGATGCCATTGCCTATCCCATTAGCATTCTAATAAACCGTTCCATCCAAGAATGCACCGTGCCTCAACTGTGGAAGCAAGCATTCATTATCCCCCTTCATAAAGGAGGCAACAATTGCAACGTTAATAATTTTCGTCCTATTGCTATTCTATCCCCCATTTCAAAACTTCTGGAAAAGTGTATTCACCTCCAACTCTTGCCACATCTCTTAGATAATAATCTGCTAACCCCTACTCAACATGGATTCAGGCCAAACCACAGTACTATGACTGCCCTCTTATCTTTTCTTGAGACTGTCAATAATGCACGTGATTCTGGCCACATTGTCTCTACCCTACTTCTTGACCTATCCAAGGCCTTTGACACCATCTCACACAATCTGCTTTTAACTAAACTGTCAAAACTTAACCTCTCTTCCTCTTCCATAAATTGGTTTTCTAGCTATCTGTCAAATAGACACCAAGCAGTTATATGGAAGAAGGCTACTTCCCCATTCCTTAGCACCCCACTGGAGTTCCCCAAGGATCTATTCTGGGCCCCCTCCTCTTCAATATATTTGTCAATGACTTTCATAAATCTATCCCTTTTGCAAACATCATCCAATATGCAGATGATTCCACCATTACCTGCTCTGCCATCTCCCCCTCACTGCTCCAAAAACTTACTCAGCAAGCCTTTTCAATAACTGAACATTGGATGAAAATAAACCACCTAGCACTCAATGCCTCCAAAACAAAACTTATGGTATTCACCCCTTCCAAAGCTACCTCCTTCAAAACCAACTCCTTCTCAATTACCAGCCTAAATAACACACCCCTAGAACTAGTCTCTGAAACTAAGCTACTAGGTGTACTAATTGACAATCGACTTAGTTACAATTCCCATCTACTACTAAATATAAAAAACCATCAAAAACTAGGCATGCTCTACCGTCAGAACCAATACCTTACAAGCTCCTCCAAAATTACACTCGCTTCCTCTTTTCTCATCCCTCCCTTCTCTATGGTGCTCCATTACTGACTAATCTTCAGGCCTCCCTAAAAGACAACTTTCTTCTTGCTATAACAAAATAGCCAAATTCGCCAACAGCCACAGGTCCTCTACCCACCATTGCTCTTCTCTTCAAAAATTAAATTGGCTTGAATTACCAAATCAGCTTACATATATTCAGCTGACTTTCGCTCATAAGCTCATTTTCAGCCCTTCTCTTTGTCCCTCCCTGTCTTCTGCCTTCAAAATGCACCTACCAAACAGAGTCCTAAGGTCTAACAATCAAAACCTATTAGAAGTACACAAACCATGTCATCCCCCAGGCAAACACTTACTATCTTTTAACCTTGCCCATCTCTGGAACTCACTTCCTCCATCCATTCGTACTATCACTAACAAATACATGTTCAAAAATCACTGCACATATATCTAAGATCCCAATGGGATTGTTCTTGCTCCCTCCCCTCATAGATCTATAACATTCCATTCCCCTCACCCTTATCCTATCAAAGCTTATGTTCCCTCACTATAGTTATTTAATAAAGACATTCTGTGTTTCCTCTTCAATAACTTCTCTGATGGCATATCTCAATACTGTTTATTTTTGAATGTTTCTCAAATTTATGCCTAAATGTACTAATGTTTTATCTCTACTCTGTATAACTGTCTTGCAGTCACAACATGTACCTAATTTTGCCTATATCGCAGCTTTTCTGCCCATTTTCGAATGTTTCTCAAATTTAAGCCTGTATGTATTAATTGTTATCTCTACTCTGTATAATTATCTAGTAGTTATTGTATGTACCTAATTTTGTCTATAGTGGAGCTTTTCTCCCCAGGACTCCATTGAAAACGGATTCTTTTGGCCCAATGGACTATCCTGGTAAACCAACTGCAAATAAATAAATAAATAAAATAAATAAATTAAAATCTGTCCCTATATGTCCCTTTACAATTTCCGTACTGTGACTGACAAGGAGTACAGATACATGTAAATAAAGGTGGTTTATGTAAATAAAGTTGGTTTATGAATTTTTTTTTTCCATTCTAAGGTATGTTTAAGCGTAGCTGAGCAGGTGTGCACGTTATGGCCCTCTGCTCAGCATTGCTTAAACATACCATAGGAGATAAATGAAAATATACAGCAGAAATCCTCATGCCGAGACAGCATAGTGGTTAGAGTCCCAGCTTTGCATGCAGGTGTTCACAGTTCGAGTACCAAGACAAGCACTTTATTTTTACATGGGAAAGCAGGTTTACAAGCATTATTTTAATTTTAAATTATGCAGTAATTGATATTTGTCGACCAGGGTAGTGTAGCTGGTCTAAAATGTAATTGTGAGTGCATATAACATGTGAAATCACCCAATGTATACACAAGTGTCCCTTACAGTATAGTCATACCCCATGGTAATGTAATGAAAGCACATAGATGGATGTCATGTAAAGTAAATCATATACACTTACTAATAGGTCAGTAATGATTAATTAAGTCATTATCCTGATATTTTATTAAAATGAAAAGTGAGCAATGGTTAGCAGTGCTCAGCTATGCAGAGTCAGTGTAAGCATTGCTTAAATGTGAATGCTAAGCAGCAGTCCGCTCAGCTAAGTGGATTTTTCACACTGTTAAACAATGCTCAGCAATTACCCATTAAGCACTATTCAACACAGCTTAGCGGGTTTGTGTGCTGCTAAACTGTAGTCAGCATTTTTGAAATGATCCAATGACAGCAAAGGGCGGGAATATAGCCATATTTAAACCGTACAGGTGGGAATGCAGCCATAACCTGTTTGGTTTGATCTCTGCAGGAACATGTCTGGCATTGGAGAGGGAGCGTGCTTTTGGGTAAGGCACTTGGGCATCCTGGAGTCCAGGGTCATGGCTGGACTCCTCATAGAACAATATGACAACAGACAGCTGCAGGGCCAGTACCAGTGCTCTCACTAGAAAGTGAAGGCCTAGGACCGTCTGGCATGTGACCTCACCAGTGCCACTGGAATCCCCCAAACTGGTGAGCAGGTATGGCATCATTATGCTGACCTAAAGTGTAGGAAGGGGGAGCTCTTGGCCCAATGGATCCAAGATGCTCGGGACAGGCATGCTCCAGCAGTTTGTAAGTATCCCAGATAGAGCTGTACCAAAGTCTAGCCTGAGTATATGATAGATTGGTCTGCATAATGTTTGTTTCTCACCCCTACTACTGCAGAAGAGAGGGCTATGAACATCAAGGCCCATGCCGACAGACTGACAAGAATGCACAGACAGGATGGTGAGTGCATGTCTATCTTGCAGTATATAGTGCCATAAAGTAGAAGGAGTACATGGTTTACTGCCACTAGTTAGATTGTATACTGTGTCTAATGAATAAAACACATTTATCACACTAATACTTATCCACAGGACATCCATTAATAAAAGTGTCATTTCACTGTAATAAAATATACAACAAACTGTTGTGTTTACTCTGGTATGTTGTAGAAATAGAATGTGTACAGGTTCTTTACAGCAAATATAGGGTTGACAGCATGAAATAACTGAGACTGTTCTGGGAAACAGCTAGTATGCATTGCAGTCTTGTGTTAACCTTTGCCTTCCAGATTATATCATTTCAAAGGAGTAATACACAGTACAATAACTATCTGCCATGCATGAATATCAGGATTACAAGGTCAGACTGTCCAACCCAGAGAGTATTAGTCAGTAATCAGTCGAACAAGAAACAGCAGTTCCTAAGTAGCTCAGTATGCCGGAAAACAGCATTGATGTTCATTTTAGCACACCCAGACATGGTTCAAATCCAGGGAGTGGCACTGAGATGTGTGCATATCTAAACAATAGAAGCCCTGAATATTTGTAGCAACAGTCAGAAAGTGTTAGCAGATATTTTCTCCACAGCTCTTACAGGTAAAGAAATGTGTATAGTAGCTGTAGGAAGGGTATAATAATGCACCTGAATATTTGTAGCAACATTCAGAAGGTGTTAACAGATATTACCCCCACAGGTCTTACAGGTAAAGAAATGTGTGTAGCAGCTATATGAAGGGTATAATAACATGCCGTGTAAACTCTTCCACTGTCCAACCCCATATGCCTGCAAATGTCAGCAGGATAGGTACATACACCATGCTCTCTTCCTGATACACATCTCTCAAGTGTCACGCTGTCATGGCTAGTGGTCACCACTGCCAATCACCTTGGACACAGATAGGAATCCAGGTGAACTCTGCTAGTAGCAGACTTACACAAGATCATTGCAGGGTACCCCTTCTTTATCGAGTATGTAACCTTGACATGTACAAGCCCCCTCCAGTAAAGTAGCCACAGTGTACCCAGTCTGTCCCATACCATTACATGTTGACAGTCTAACAGGCATGTATGTGCCACAGAAGCTATGGGCCATAGGTAGATGTAATCTGAGGGCAGACCTGTAGAGTATTGAGCAGTACTGCTGTAAAAAATAGACGCTGATATAGTTGTTAATGGACTTTTTATTCACTCCCCCCACCTGTCATCTGCATCAATAATTATTATTCATATACCACGGCTACATTATTCACAAAACCTATTGTTGGGACGTGTGTTCTATTATTGTTCATACATTTCATTAGCTGCAAATTAATATAGCTTATTCAAATACCATCATTGGTGGCCTGTTACCGTCAATGTTACTTGCATGCTGTTAAAATGCTTACTGTTCTTCCATTTATGCATGTGTTCTGTTTGCTATGCAACTGTTTCAAATCTGTTGGTTTGGGTTAATGGGAACACCCACACATGCTGTTATAACTAAATTTGAAATGTGTTGTTCATGACTAACCAATATATCTGGAAAAACCACAACACCATAGCACGTTTGGGAAGGCCGACCCTGGCGGATCCGCCTGTCCCACCCGATCTGGCTGTGGCACTGGGTCCCAGGATGTCTGGGACTCAACCCAAAGCATCCTCCTCCACTGCTTCTGCACCAGCTTTGGGTGGAACTGCCTCAGGGGACGGAGCCCATCCCCCCCAGGCATGGGCGTGGATAGGAGCCCATCACCCACTGACAATTCCGGAGTATGGTGCGCAGCGTCATCCGCTCTGAGTTAGGTGGGCAGCTGTATCAGATGGAGGGCCACCTGGCACACCTCAAGGGGCAGGCCGCCCCTCTTGTCCAGCCCCCAGCATAGCCACCTTCATAGTCATGAAGGTGCAGTGGTGATTGCCCATGGGTGGGGACTTCAGTCCCACTGTATCCATTTGGGGGCTCATGGGCCTCTGATTCCCATCCAAGGTGTTTATCTCCCTCATGTGTCATATACTGCCCCTGTCTGCTGTCTTGTGTGTCTTGTCTGTCTGCAAATGCTATCTATCCTACCCAACCTACCTCCCCAAAGATACCTACAGCATTTCCCCAACATCTCACTCTCACCTAAAAAAATAAAAGGGCATCTGTCCTACAAAAAATCATTGCCCCATACATAGCTCTACATTTCACCCCCATGTACAACGTAATTAATCAATCTACCCACAAATTATTCTTCAAATGTCTGTCGCCAACATCCATTCCTATGAGGTGTGAGACTGTAAATTCCAAATTCTACACATTATTCACAGCTGTTGCTGCAGAAGAAATGTAGAGCTATAGTCCTTTCCTACACCTGTCCGGCACATCCCTAGCTGGTTTTCCTAATGTTTTAACCCCTGCTTGCCCCCATTTCACCACTTTCCTATCACCCTTTTTTCTTTTCTTTAATTAAAATTAGCATGGGAGTAAGCAGTGCTAAGTGAAGCTAAGAGGTCTTAAACGTCTCTTAGCAATGCTTAGCTCTGCACAAAACCATGCAAACCCCCTTACAACTGCTTAAAAGTGCCTTAACCACTCTGTCTCCATCAGCCCTTCTTCTGCCAGGATGCTGTGCACTACAATCACAGCAACGTACCACTACACCATCTAAGTTGCAGGAATTTGTAATGCTTTTACAAACATGTCATGCAGTCTGGTCATTTAACATTAATGAAAAAAGTCATCACTCCCAAGTCTTGAACCCAGGACCCTGTGCGCTACAGTCACAGCAATGTTCCTCTACAACATCTGAGCTGTAGGAATTTGGAATGTTTTTACAAACATATCATGCTCTACATTCATTTCACATAAGGGGAAAATATATATCTGTAATACTGTTGTATATGTTGGGTCTTTCGGCTTTTCCCAGTTAGGGGTCGCCACAGTGGAACTCCGGTCTGCTAATGATTGGCAGTTGATTTTTACGTACCGAGTTGCCAGCCCTGATGCACAACCTTCAACAAAGGAACGCCCATTCACGCATGTCTCCACGCAGAAGACGCTCTAGCTGAGAGCTGAACCGGACAGCGTCTTACTCAGAGGTGACAACGCTACCACAGCACCACCACCGCTGATATATACATGTATATATAAATACAAATATATATATATATATATATATATATATATATATATATATATATATATACATACATATACACACACACACACACACACACACACACACACACACACACACACACACATGCACACAGACACACAGACACACACACATTATATATATATATACATATATAAAAAAACAGCCTCTTACTGCATGGCATCTGCGAAAAGCCTGACAAAGTGGGGAGATAAAGGGCAAGCAATAGTGACATATTTAAAATATGGCTGTTATACGTGTGGAAATCTGCTAGAGTAGCATGGTTTTATTTAACATATAATTTCTGATAGATTCCAGGTCTGAAACACAAATGTAAGTCATTATTTACTGATGTCACTGCTCACATCATCCCACTGATTTCTCAGAAACCCACAACTGTTATGGGGAACAGACAAAACATATGAGCCACACATCTGGACAGTGTCTAGACATGATGTGGACATGTAACAGAACAGAATAAGCAGCTGACCCAGAAAATCACTGATTCATGCCAGCTGAGGGCAACCACAGCAAGGATAACCCACAGGTGATGACTGCAACAGTGAAATATGAAAAACATTGACTGTTTGAACAAACATATCCTGATTGCCAGTCACGCACTACACCAACATATACTGGCCCAACTTACAGTCTACTGGGAATCCTGAGGTATTCAGGACATTTCCCAGTCTGCACCTACAAACATATACACCTAATAAACCTCCAGCAACTGTAGCAGCATGCACAGTCAGATAGAAAAGGAGCTATGACACTCACATCTGCTATTCTCCCTACTCAGCCCAACAGACATTTGCACACAACACTGCTACACAATCTTGGCAGTCTGTTAACAATGGCCAGACATACATAACTCTCAACTGTACAGATATCCACACAATGTCCAGGGTGTGTGACCATATTTATGGCCAATGCTGCATACCACTTCTGGAAGTCTATTAAGTCACTGTGATGATACCAGGAGCACAGTCACTAAATAATGACATACCATACCTCTGTGCCTCTTACTGCAAGACAACTACACAAACACATGACATACTTGGGGGACAGGGGCCCGGAAAGAGGGACATATCTCATATAATGGTGTTACAAACTGAAACAGTTGCTGGTATTGTAGGGTTTGTTGTAACATAACATTCCTGAAGGATATGATGTCTGAAACACTAATGGATGTCAAAATATACTGACTACAATCCTCACATTATCCTACTGTTTTCACAAAAACAGAAGTTGTATGAGGAACAGATCAAACATAACAGGCAGACCTCTGGGCAGTCTGTGGACATCTGGACAATTGAGAGGTGTGTCAGAGACATATCACTATCAGATGTCAAGTCACGCAGAGAATGCATGTCCAGACAAACCCTGTTAATCTAGCAATCCTCTATGTGTATAACAGCAATACTCACTCACAACCTGTACCCAATTCTGGAGCTTTGTCTCCCATGTTGTTGGGCCATCTCCACATGTCTTGTCCTGTGAGGTATTTCCACCTACTGTCTGTGAAACTGTAGCCCCCACATCTCCATAATGTTCTCCACAAAGGCAAGGAAAAGGGGCAAGGCCCCACATGAAGGGCTTAATTATAGCACTGTTTTGCTATGGCATTGGCTAATGGAAAACACAGCTACTCTGGATGCAAGTAGCAAGTGGGAGACACCGATTGGTGCACAGGCCATCACCTACTCATGAGCATTACCTACAAAAGATAAGCTGCTGCCTATGCAACACAGGTCAAAACCCATCTACAAAAAGACAGACTGCGACTACACAAACCTAACCATTTGCAGTATTCTGAGGAAACTCTTCAGCACTATAACAGGTATGTCAATCAGAAGGGGGGATGCAACAATGTCAAATAGGACATTAAATGCTAGGTTGCAACAAGACCTGCTGGACTCACATGCTGCTGTCCGGCACCTATGGCCATTCCTGCTTGCCCTGTCTGCACTGACATGGATTACATCTCTGGCCCTGAGTCACCCCAACAAAGGTCAGCTCATGTATGACTACTACTGGAGTGTCTGTTGTGCAATACTGAGTGTGACACTGCTAGGCCAGCTACCTGGGATGTTGTACACATTCATATGTCACCTGTGAATGCTACTATGATACATATGCTTGTCCTACAAATGCAAGAGATTTATATAGGGTATGTGCATAGTACACAACAGGCGCATAAGTGTGTGTTGAACTGTAAGTTATATACTGAGCCCATACCTGACAACTGTCCAGAGTTTTGCAGACTGACCATGTTTGCTTCATATTTGTAGTCAATGCCGCATAGAGTTGTGTATTGTTTGGCACATCACTGGCAACCCATTAAAGACTGAAGTCATAACATAATAGCATACATTTGTTTGTCAGAAGCCATATCCTGTGGAGTAGACCTGTGAATGCCACACCCTCTTTGCTGGCAACTACGTTTCAGCTAGATTCATAAAGTGACATTATTTTCTGGCCTTTGCCCACCAGTGATGTGTGCCCTTCTGCAGATGTCTTGGTCTAACAGGAGCTAGTTGTCTTAGCATGAAACCCCTGTCAACTCAGGCATACCTTGTCCTGTAGGATGACAACATTTGTGCAGTCACTGACACCTGCTTTGTAGCTGTGGAGAACACACCAACCTTGCCAGGTTACTCATCCCATCATACGTTTGGACCCTAAATGGAGGGCTGCAATGCCACAGGAGGTGGAATGTTGAACATAACATACACATACACACCTCTAGGCTGGCCAAACAGCATGACATGCAAGAGACATCCCAAGTACATTTAACAGTTGACAAAACACCTAAGTAAATCATAGCTAGTTACAGACCTCCAACCATGACTATGGGCACCTGCCACACCTATTGAGATTTGCTGGAATCTGTCAGGATTCAATCTTCTACCCTGCTCCTGGGTAACTTCAACCACCCAACCATAGTGTGCATGACCTATACCACCTGAATATGAATGCACAGAGATTCCTCTGTGTTGTCAATGGCAATGCAGTGGCTCAGCAGGTCAACACTCCTACGACAGGTGGAAATAACCTGTACCTGGTCCTAAACAACATGAGTAGCCACTGTAGCACTCCTACAGTATCACCCTCCTTGGTAAGATCTGACCACATAGCCATCACTGTTCAGGTCACCATCTCCCCTGCTCCCCCTTGTCAATGTCAAACACAAATGACTATAAATCTACTTAGAGCAGGTAGAAGTAGCTTTACAGCCAACATTCCATCAGATGGAACTAGCAGTAGTGTCCAGGCCCACACAATACCTGACAGGACAACATCATCTCTCTCAAAGTAGGGTAAACTTCTGCAGTGGACAGCAGCAATACACAAATACCATAATAGGTAGAAATAATTGCTGGACAGGGCCAAGAAGGAACATGTGCCTTATTGAAAGCAATGTCACCTTGGTCTGCACAAGCAAATAAGGTCACAGGTTAATTACCCTAAGGCTATCTTTGAGTGCAAACTGAACACATCCACCAAGGCCAATCACTAGGCCTTCCACACGTGTCTGCATTCCCAGAGGCAACACAGAAATCTGCTCTGTAGTGGTGGTCAATAACACCACATAGACATACGGCATAAATATAGGCAACCGGCTGCAGACAAATGAAGTGTAAACATCACCCCCCTGTCCCCCCATTGGTACACATGTGCATGCACAGCACCTGCCCCCCTCCCCTCATCATCTGGAAGCAGGTCCATAATGCCCTCTCAAAGGCAACACACAGAAGTCTCTGCAGGCTTGATACCATCCCTGGCTGCATCCTACATGAACACAGGCATGGGTTCTCAGATCCATTCCAAATTGTAGCCAAACACAGCCTGAGCACTGGTGTCATCCCATCTGCACAGAGGATGGTCACTGTCATCCCTATACACAAAGGCGGAACAATCCATCGACCCAGCCAATCATATGGACATCAGCCTAACTAGCCTGCTCTGCAAGGGCATGGAAGGCAATATCAAGGACATTATGGACAGGGAAATCGGCAACATCGAAATGCCTGAGCCCACACAGCATGGTATTGTCAAATGGAGATCAGGCCGGTTAAACCTGGATGACCTCTCTAAAGTGGTCAACAAACACAAGGATGAGGGGAAGATGGTGAATAATGCCTATCTTCACCTAGCCAAATTCTCTCACAATAATCCCCAGGTGTCCAGGATACATATGCCTAAACAGCTAGGCACCAACCTGTATGTTACCAGATGGGTAGCTAACTGTCCCAATGACAGTACCCACTCGGTCAAAGTAGTGGAACCCACCTCTAGTAGTACAGTCGTCCAAAGCCGTGTACCCCAAGGATCAGTCTGGGGGCCTCTCCTATTTCAGATATACGTATCTGAGGTACAGGACAAAACCAGTGGTCTGTGGCTGACCAGGTGTACAGATGCTTGCAAGCTGGCCACTGTCTTACATTCCCCTACTGATGTGAGCATCCCCCAAGAGGCCCTCACCCAATTAATGACTGGTGCAAGAGTATTTCCGCAAACTGAATGCCAAGAGAGGCATCATTCTCCCTGCTGTGGCAGATGTCATCCACACCAATTATGACAATTATTATGTACTGAACATGCAATCAGGTGTGAAGTGACGTGTGGGCTAAGGCTGGTAGCAACCTGACAGTTTCCCACCATGTGGGTACCATTGTACGGGAGGCTGTCTATATGGCCCACCTCACAAATACAGGTATGTCATCCAGGAACCAGGAGGCCACAACATACCTGTACTCCACCCTTATCAGATGCATTATTAAGTACAATGGCTCCTTTGGCATGTACCTTGCCAAGCAAATGCAGCAGTTGCAGACACCACAGAGGTTCCTGATCAGGCAATTCCAGGGTCTGCAACACCTATCCTATACAGGTAGGCTGAAAGCCCTGTCCCTGTACTCAGTCTCATACAGACTGATCATAGGTGATCTGTGTCTGGCATACAAGACCATGTCCAAACCAGCCTTGATGGCATTTCTGCATATCTGTAAGACAGATTGCACTCATGCATCACGCAGGCAAGGTCCTCACCTGGTCTGTGACATGTATAATACTTGTTGGCGGGATAGTGCAGTGTCCCACACAATGCACTGTCAGTAAAATACACTCCCTCCCCATGTCTAGCAGAGTACGTGTATAGCCCTCTTGAAGAAGAAGCTGAATGACTGCATGGGAAATGGATGAGACACCCCTGGGATCCCGCATGTGTCCCAGATGGACACGGGAAACAGATGCTGGCTTTGAAGGGGCATGGGCAAAAGTCTGGGCCAGGATTATGATGGCATCAGGCCAATAGCCTGGTATCATTTTATGAGGCTATGCACCTAGTACTTTATATGTTCCCTGTATGTATTGCAGACTGCCCTGCAATGGTGTCTGAAATTAATCCCTGTGAGTCTGAACTGTGTATGTACTGCAGTGATAGTGTATAGTCTTGTACACTCATCAGTTATAATCACATATCCTTACACCTTGTCATTGTGTGTGGTCTGTTGGTCTGTATACCAGTAAGTCAACTCTTACAGTACGTGCATATGCACTTGGTGAAATGGTATAGCTCATGCCAATAGCCCTGGTCTTGGCAACATTTACCATTCTGCTACTAGGCCCATCACACAGTAGGATTTGTCACCCTTTGTTGTGGGCCTGACAGTAGCAATGAAAGCGATGGATTGTGGTAGGCAGAACTACCATAAGGTCTACCCTGAAGTGCCCATACGTGTCACAGCTGTGCCAGACTGTACCAGGAGTGTGTGTTGTGTGTGCATGCATGTGTGTGTGTGAGTGTATAGCAGCAAACATTATATTGCAGGGTATTAATTTACATATGTTGTGTTTCCCTCGCAGATGAACACAGGGGTTGGTGTCCCTCCCCTTCACAACCTGATGTCAGTGTCTTAGTGGGCTCCCACAATGATGGTGGTCATAGTGAGGCACAGGTGGGGTTGTTGGTGCCTGCAGCCGTACCATTGTTTGGTATCCCACTTTCACCCACCATGTCCCCGCACGCAGTCAGTATGCCTACACATACCCAGTCTCCAGCAGCCATGGATAATGGACAGGTTAAGGGTGGTGGCATGGAGCAGGCTAATGTGTTGAGTATGGTGATTGTGAGTGTAGACACCAGCCATAGGCAGAGAGCAGAAGAGGTCACACACAGGCAGATGGACAAGGGTGCTCAGCAGAGGACTGCTGCCCATCAAGACCCTGTCACAATTGCCATGGCAGGTGTCACCAGATGCATGTTATGGTCCATCATGAAGGCACAGGCATGTATTGACTGCAACACCAGACAGATGCTCAGGGTCATGAATGCAATGCTCCTTGTCATGCATGACGACTTCCACTGCTGTAATGTCATACGTCATCTTGCCAATATTGTGGATAGACAGTGGGGTGAGACATTGTCACTGCTCGACTGTGTAATGTCTGCGCTTGAGCATGTGGTGGGATTAGGGTATCAGCCAGGTGGACATAGGTCAGCGACATGATCAGCTGTGAGCCCACATGGCCGTGCACATTCACAGTCCTGTAGTGGCAGTACCAACATCACTACTAAAGGGAGGGTGCTGTCCACACCACACCAGAGCAGGCCATAGGCATGTTGTCCTGGTCAGTCCCATCAGGGCCTCGAGTCCAGCAGACAGCAGTCACCATTACAGAGTAGTACAGCATCTGTCCTTGGGCCTGGTGGTGCCAGTGATACTCCTAGCAGAACCAGTTACCGTATCCCTACCAGGAGACGGTGTAACATTCTGTCATGTATAGTCCACAGCTGTCCAACATAGCCCTGTGTCAGCCATCACATTGCTTGCTGGCCTGCAAACACTCACACATCCCTATCCCAGGACAGTCACCACCAGACATGCATAGCTCCTCTGCATGGCCCAGTTGAACATTACCCCTCCAAACACACACACACACACACACACACACACACACACACACACACACACACACACACACACACACAAAATGTCAGCCATATGGCCCAACTTAGGCCTCTGGCAATCCAACACCACACTGTGGGCATGTGATGATACGTGTGCCACAACCCTGTTATCCATACCATCGATGCATGGACATGCTCACATAGGTCTGATGCACAGGGTAACTATGGTACAGTGTGGTGATGTCATGCTGTGTAAGTTGCTGTCTGCTGGCAGTAGTTATGGGTACACATCGAGGTGTATGTACCTTGTTAGCCATAATGCACTATTGCTGTTAGCACTGCTGACTGACTGTAGTGTCACGTACTGTACTCTGGTTGTGTTCCAGGTGTCTGTGTCTCTGCAGGCTGTGGGCCTGCTGACAGTAGCAATGATGAGCTAGGCAGAGTGGAAACACATTGACCTTTTCATAGCAGAGGTACAGCTGTACATGTGCATGTTTACCAGGTGTGTTTACATGCAACAGTGTGTGAGGGACAATTGTGGCAGACAGTGTGACCTTGCATACATACCCTTGACACAGCCAGCTAGCCTCCATACATGTCACCTGTGTGTTCTGTAGGACCACAGGCTCACACATACAGAGGAAGTTACTTGAGTACTGGCACTAGGTCCCTCACCTGCTTAGCCATTACATTCACTGAAACAGATTCAGCTATCAGTACCTGTTGCCCCTGCAATTTCTGTCACATCCACTTGACCATCATGCTGTTGATGAGGGTTTGCCTGGTACTGTGTATGACAGGTTTGGGGTATGTATTCCTGACACAAGTCAGCATGTGTTAGTCTAACCTGACAATCACCAGGATGAGTGTCTGCTATCTCATATGCATGTCTGGCCTCTTGTGCTGGTAGTGCACACAGAGTCATAGTCCTGTATATGGGGCAGCTAATGAAGGGCTGAGCACAGCCCCTACCTGCACAGTCTTATGAATGATAGTGCTAGATACATAACACAGACCGCACAGCAGTACTGTAGTGTGGCAGTATCTGCCACTACTGTTGAAGTGGGTGACAATTGCAGGGACTGTTAGGATTGGCAATGGTGGTTTCAGAGGCCCTTAACATGTTAGAGCCATCTCTCTCTCTCTCTCTCACACACACACACACACACACACACACACACACACACACACACACACACACACACACACACACACACACACACCACTGCATGGGGACATGCATTGAGACACACATGCACATGGAGGTGACAGAGTAGATGACCTACCCATCTATTAATGTACAATACACAGTGATATGACCATTGCACCACAGTAGCTTGATGTTAGAAACTGTGTAACTGTGCTTGTAAAGTGGATGACATCTGTATGGGGTGACACTAGGTTGGCAATGGGGAAGTTCACAGGGTGGAAGAGGCACACAAAATGGTATAGCTATCACATGCACACACTGAAGACAGCCACAAGGACAGTGCATACAGAAACACATACACAGTTGCCAACAGACATATTAGTAACCCTATCTATCCAGTTGTATGTACTACAGTGCTGTGTATACATGCCATGCTCCAAATACATTATATACCTGGGACATAACACACAACCTCTTACAACAGGTAATCTTGCAAATGCCTTCATGGATGGTGAGATAACCCACTAAACATAGCGATTGGTCTTGTCTACTGCTCCTACATACCTGCACAAGTGATAGTGTGACAAACTTTGTATCAGCATGATGTGTCAGTCAGGTATTTTGTCTGATGCTGGCATGTGTGTCAGTATGGTAACTGTGACATATCTGGCAATGATATCACAGGAAAGCTCATTGTCAGGGAACACAGACCACATATAGGTTGCAAACATGTGGATATCCTATGTACATCTGTACAGATGACTGGTATGGGCTGTATAGTGTTACATGGTGCATGTGAGGCAGATGCCATTAACAGGGTCTTTAAAGTAATGTCATGGGTAGGAGGTCAACAAGACTTAAAATGGTATAACCTACACACACAACAGCCACAGGGGATAAGCTTCACATGCTACTATAGTTGTTGGTATTAAGATTAGAACCCCTACCTATCTAGTTCCACTATAGTATTATACAGTCAATGCACATGCCACAGAGCTTAGAGAGCTGACAAGCGTTTGCAGGTACAGCTAGGGGAAATGACATCAGCAGGCCTTGTAAAGTAGGAAAATGGGACATGTACTGGGTGGTACATGCCTCAAAATGGTATAACCCACACCCCCAGAGAATATGAGTCTCACCCAAACACACACACTCACTGATGTGAGTCAGTCACACACACACACACACACACACACACACACACACACACACACACACACACACACACACACACACACACACACACACCATGTCACAGTTGCCAGTATTGAGATTAGAACCCCTACCTATCTTGTTATGTATACTACAGTGTTGCCACAGTTATCACACATGTCACAGAGCTTATAGGATTTCACAGTGTCACAAGGTATGTCTAAGGTGACTGCAAGAGCTCTTGTAAAGTATGGCAATGGGAAATGTACTGGGTGTGAAGGGCATACAAATACATTACTCTACAAACACACACACACACACACACACACACACACACACACACACACACACACACACACACACACACACACACACTTTCCACAACTGAGTGTAGAACCCCTGCCTACCTAGTTATCTGTACTATACTGTTACTTAGTTATTACATGCGCCATGAAGCTTATAGGTCTGAGTGCTGTCCAAAGGTACTTCTAAGGGCAATGACATCAGCAGGATTGTTAATGTAGGGCATTGGGAAGTGTTGTGGATTTGTGGATGGGAAAGTCCTCAAAATGTTTGATCCTACAAATGTACACACTTACAAACTCTTGTACATACACTTATACACACACACATTTGCCAGACCTGAGAATAGAACCCCTGCCTATCTAGTAATTTGTACTATAGTGTTACGCAGTTATCATACATGCTACAGAGCTTACAGGGCTGAAAAGTGCCCAGAGATACTTCTAAGGTGAATGACATCAACCAGACTGCTAAAGTAGGGAACTGGGTGGGAAACTCCTCAAAGTACTTCATCCTACAAATGTACAAACTCTTGCACATACACTTAGACACACACACACACACACACACACACACACACACACACACACACACACACACACACACACACACACACATTTGTCAGACTTCAGATTAGAACCCCTGCCTATCTAGTTATTTGTACTATAGTGTTACGCAGTTATTGCATGCACTACAGAGCTTATAGGGCTGACAAGTGCCCATAGGTGCTTCTAAGGTAAATGACATCAGCAGGACTGCTAAAGATGGGCATTGGGATGTGTACTGGGTAGGAAAGTCCTCAAAATACTTCAGCCTACAAACATACACACGCATATTTGCCAGAACTGGGAATATAACCCCTGCCTATCTAGTTATTTGTACTATGCTATTACATAGTTATTGCATGTGCACAGAGCTTATAGGTTTGGGGCTGTGCAAAGGTCATTCTAAGGGGAATGACATCAGCAGAACTGCTAAAGTAGGGCACTGGGAAGTGTTGTGGGTGGGAAGGTTCTCAAAATATATCATCTTATAAACATACACACTTACACACACCTGTACACACACACATACGCCAGAACTGGGAATGGACCCCCTGCCTACCTAGTTACTTGTACTACACTGTTATTGCACGTGCCATGGAGCTTAAAGGGCTGGGGGTGTGCAAAGGTACTTCTAAGGGGAATGACATCAGCAGGACTGCTAAAGTAGGGCACTGGGAAGTGTTGTCGGTGGGAATGGCCTAAAACTGTTTCACCTACAAACACACATTCATGCTCACACACACGCTTACATTTGTCTGGACTGAGATTAGAACCCTTATCTATCTAGTTATTTGTACTATAGTGTTACACAGTTATCACATGTGCTACAGAGCTTATAGGGCTGATAGGTGTCCAATGGTACTTCCAAGGTGAATGACAACAGCAGATCTTGTGAAGTAGGGCAATGGGAAGTGCACTGAGTGGGAACAGCCTCCTAATACTTAGACCTACAGACACACACACACACACACACACACACACACACACACACACACACACACACACACACACACACGTGATGTGATATTATAACCCCCACCTCAGTACTATTACACAATGGAGCTCACCTTCATGCTGGCACATGCAACTGGTTACGACCGGTATGCCACTGTCCACAGCAGGACATCACTCTATGCCATTCAGGGTATCCGTGTGTGTGACTCACTCTGTGTGTGTCCCCCTGTGTCTCTCTGTCACTGTCTGTCTCTTACTTCCCCACATCTATGTGTGTGTATGCTTGACATATTATCTGTTGCCCATATATATGTCTGTGTATCACACGCAACAGATGCAAATATATCACATATGTGCCACCTACAGCTAGCTGAGGGTTATTTTGTCTGATGAGTGTGTGTAGGGACAGTTAAGGTGTACACAGCTGTCTGTATGCAAAGACATATATACAGTCATGTAGTCTGATGTGGGTTCCAACATGGCCTGTGATTCTCTATGTGTAGGAGGATGCCTAGTGTGACCTTTTATAGTGACAGTGGGACTCCATTCCAGAGATAGGTGTACTCTGATCTGGGGCTTTGTGTGCTACAGCCATACCTCTCAGAAGTAAACAGGACTTTCCTAGGGGTAATGGGTTTGTTTAGCAGACATTTTCTTACATATCTGTAGTCTGACACTGCAATGTATTATGTCAATACCTAGTGACAGACATCCTCAGATAATCACAGTGCTTTACCAGGGGAATACAAGATGTATAATGCAAAGACCAATATTATGAGCCCCGCTATATACATTCTTGCCCAACAAGGCCAGTTGCAAGTTGTGGCTACAGCTGGTTGACTGATGATGCTTTGTAAACAGTCCAGCAACTTGGTGATATACTGGCTGGGGATCTCCTGCTTGTGTGATATCTTTCTTACCTGAGAAGTCATATCCTAGTGTGGCCATACCTCTCAACTGTACGTTTTTTGGCAGATTGTCCAAGTGTTTGCCTAGAAGTTTTGTTCAGTCTACAAAAACTTGTGTTTTTATGGCAAGTTAGTTGCACATAATTGCAGACTGATGTTAGAAAATAATGACAGACATTACTGTTTCAGACTACATAACCTTCAGACTATTCCTGCTAATGCAAACCCCCTTATCCTACCAACTTCCTCAGTATGTAAGGACAATATTTACAATATGTGCCTATCATGGTGCCATTGTCCCACTTTTATTTATGACCTTGTCTTGCTGTCAGAGGTTGGGAGGTATGGGTGTGGGTGCAGAGTGCATTCTACTGTGCAGACATGTCCATTATATGTGCAGTATATTTCACATATTACTGTGACTTACAGGTATGTCAGTGGCAGAGCAGTACAGAGTAATGTGGTGAACCACAGACAGTTGATGTATAGGTCAGTGGTTTGCTATGACATTAGTAGGGTATTGGCCCTGAAGCCCTTACAACTCACGAAGATGAGAATGTAGCCCATGTTAAGACATGCCAGCACACAGAGCCCCTGTCCAGCAGGGACACAGGTGGGATCACAGGACTGTCTTCTGTGTTTTCCATGCACTTATACAGGGGGCACATCACTAGGGGTATTGAGGCACTTGGCTTGCTGTTGACAGGGAGTGTATTCCACAGATGGGGTGTGTGTGTGTGGTACACGTATCTGTCAAATCAACAAGCTGTACTGATATCACAGCCCAAGTTGATGCTGCACCTATAGGTTGATGGAGTAGGCCTTGAGTTCCAGATTTGCTACAGTCCCATGAAGGCAGGGTCTGTATTGCTTTGTATGCCAGACAGAGATCACCTCAGTAGAGTCTGTATAGAACATGATAGATGGACAGTGCTGTTAGCCTATATGTGTAGGGTAGATGTTTGGGGATTGGGGTAAAGCCTCAGTGTTTGCAAGACCCTTATGTGTGGAGTCTACATGGTCTGTGGTGTGTAGGTTTCTGTGGTTCACATGTGATTTTCCCTCTGAGGTGTCCATTGTTTGGGTTTTGTTTTGTTGCAGACTCCACTTACATGGGTGTGTGTTGTCTTATTTGCAGGTGATGTTTACTGACCCCTTACACTGCATGGCCCCTATGTTACTGCACAATCTGTTCTGGTGTGCACATTCTCCATTCGTCTGCCCAGTTGTTCCCCTTCCCCTTGTGTATATCTCTTTTTCCTTCTGTAATCCAGTCATAGACTTTGGCCACAGTGGCTGCTGTTATGTATTTGTAATTCTGATGTGGGCAGGGTACATGCTGTTATGTCGCACACAGGGTTGTGGACTTCACATCTCTGAGTGTACCTATTTAGCAGGTTGTCCATCATTGCACCACTCCATTTGCTGTGGTCCTTAGATGGTTTGTGTTGCTATAAGTTACTATGAGGCGACATGTGGGCCTAGCTGTCATACCATCCCAGACGGACATCTGCACAGGCCAAAATATGACAGTCAGACAAAGGCCCACACATGAGGACAGGGTGTTAATTGTGCTGGGAGACCAGTTTGGTAATTGCTTGTTTGCTCTTATGGGTTTGATGTCTGCTTCCCCACTGTCTGCCATTGCTGTTTTGACATGACCCTTTCTTGTTTGGCAAATATTTGACAGGAAAATGCAATGGTAGGACAAGCAGAACAGATATACAAGACATAATTCTCCTCCTTCTGTGACAACCTGTGTCATTCCAGGGGTATGGCTACTGGCCACTGATATGTTGTCAGTGCTGACACAGAAAGGTGGCAACCTTTTATACAGTGGCAGTACACTGACCTTCGGGTACCTCAGCTTCTGAGAGCCAGACATCTGGACAAAGTCATAAGTGATTGGGGGACAGAGGCCTAAATGTAGGGACCATTTTTAAGTATTGGCCTTACAAACCTAGAAAGGTGATTCATTAACAGGTTTTGCATTAGCATGCATGTTTCTATGGGTATGCAGTCTGACACTACAATCTGTCATTATTTTCTAACCTTAGTCTTGTGTGATTTGCTAATAAATTGCCAGGCAACCACTATTTTATGTTATACAGACCACAATTATGATGCAAACCTCTGGATATTCTGCAATAGGTTTGTAGAGTTGAGAGGTATGGTAGGCACTGTGTAGGTTACTCCAAGCTGTGCACTGTCCATATGTGTGGCACCTGTCCATGACCTGTATAGCTTTCCTGCATTACCAGATATTGATATCTGGACAGTGTGTACATCTCCTAGCATAGGTGTAGCTGACCTGCATAATAGTTGGAACTGCAGTTCTCTGAACATGGCCCTATCAAAGACAGCACTGTACCTAGGCCACTACTACACAACAGCTGGGAGTAAGTGCTAGCCAAATCCTGACAGTATTAACCACTCATATACATAGCTGACTGAGCCCTGCATATTCTGGACATGTAACAAGTTATTGTGTGTATTGGGACAGCCATAACAATGCATGCTCTGCTGCTATTCTCCTGCAAACATACATGCTACTGCATTTCTATGGGAATATGGGGGGGGGGCACACCAGTCAACTGCACACATTTGCACAGAATGTGCTGATATTTGCTTTACATTTTGGTTCCATTTAGCATACTATTGTACCCTGTCTTGGGGACTAGAGGCATATCACTAAAGAACACAGGTCAGATTGTAATAGCATACATTTGAGTTTCAGACATCTTACCCTTCAGAGTCTTACTACAACTGAAAGACCTGCTGTGCTATCACTGTGTAAGTCTGTTGGGGATATTTCATCACTGTCACAATTTGTAGTTCTTTGACAGACATTTCTTTATGGTTTTCTACAGCTCACTTGCTGGGTGAGGCTGAGGGGTGAGTATGGGACCCCCACTCTGACATCCATGCCTGTGACCTATGACCCTCCAGTTAGTTGGCTTCCCCACATATATTGCAGTGGGATTTGTCACCTTGGGTATTACTGCATAGTGTGTGGAGGCCAGTATTGGGCAAACATTTCCTGGTGTCCCACATAGCTGTCAGTTGTCTGCTGCTATCCCAGTAGTCCACCCCATTCCCTTGCATGCATGTAGCAATACCATAGATATGCTACCAGAACATACTAATACATTCATTTATATTTAAGAAGACTGACTTACCTTGTGCCTGTGGCAGTTGTGTGGACTGTGCTAGAGGGCTGCCTATGTCGGATGCACACAGTACACTGCCTATACATGGTAAGTTACAGGTAGTGTGATGTGTGTGTCATCCAATTTACTGTGTGTGTGAGTCAGAGAGAGGTGTCAGTCCCTGGCTGCCTACAGTGTTAGTGCGTGTGATATATGTTGCCTCTTTGCCAAGGCCAGGCCATACTGGGCATGCCATCTGACAACGGGAGCTGGCTCAGGGGGTTCCTCTTCCGAATCTCTCTGTGCCTGTGGGGACCTTGGCAATGATGGGGGCTGTGTGGCCCTTCCCTGTGCTGTTCCTGCTGCAGCTGTTTCCGCAGGATCATACTGTGTAGCATGGCACATACTATGAACGTGTGTGCACATGTGGCTGCAGAGTACTGCAAGGCTCCACCAGATATGACAAGGCAGTGGAACCATGACTTGAGCATCCCCAGCACACACTCTATAATGATCCTGGTTTGTGCATGTGCCTCATTATGGTGTTGTTGAGTGGGTGTGTGTGCATTTCTGATGGGTGTCATCATCCATGGCTCCAGTGCATAGCCAGCATCTCCCACCAGATGGCCATATGGGATGTCCCCCCTGGCAAATCCATGATACAGCTGTGAGGAATGCCAGATGTGGGAGTCGTCAAAGCTTCCAGCACACACATTCATGACAATGCCCTGGGCATTGCACATCCCCTGGCAGTTGATGGAGTGGAAGCCCTTGCGATTTATGTAGACCCTACCCTGCTCATCAGGTGGTGATTTGAAGTGGATGTGCATGCAGTCTATGGCACCCAGTACCTCCGGGTAGTCTGCTGCACAGTAGAAGAGGCACATGTTGCTGGTCCACTCCTCACGGGTGCTGGGGAAGTAAATGTGCTAACTGGCATGTGGTAGCATGGCATCCAGGAACTGGTGAAATACCCTGGATGCAGATGCCTGTGAGACCCCTGTGATGTCCCCAGTAGGTCTTTGGAAAGTATCTGTAGCTAGTATTCTTAAGGCTGTTCATACCTTTGTATCCACTGGGATGGGTTCCCCTCTGTTGGTTGTGGGTCTGAGGTGAGGCCAGCACAGCTTGATGAGTTGCTGAAGTATGTCCCTGTCCATCATGTAGCACTCTGCTATCCTCAGATCATGTAGCCCCTGGTAGGTTACCCTGGGTCTGAACACTCTTCTCCTCCTCAGTCTGGGGTGGTAGCCAGCCAGAATTATCCTCCTCACTGCCTCAGCCTCTAGCACATACTGGTGTATCAAAGTGACAGCAGCCCCTAACATTTTGTTGGTTAAAATTCCCCCAAGTGTGTACACCAATGGTGCAGAGTTTGTGGGAAAAAATAGACTGAAATGTGTTTGCACAGTTTATACTGTTGTGCTGCAGATGCTGCTTGTATGATTGGCTGGCTATATAATACATTCCACCTGCTTGCTATTTTATTTGTACTTGATTGCTTTTATTCTGCTATTTCCATTTTTTCCCCTTCCCATTTTCACCCCTTTTAAGTCCCGAGGCGTGCCTCACAAACTTGGTGCACAAATGTAAATAGTCTTGCTATTTCTGTTCTTTTTTATTTTATAGACCTAGTACACACTGTGCAAACAAGTTTAGCTAAAGTAAACACTTTGCAGTAGAAATAGCCCTCCCCAGGGCATGAACACGCTCTTCATTTCATGGAATAAGTCAATACAGTCCCAGACACACCCCCATGCTTAGCTGTGCTTAGCTAAGCTCAAATGTGAGCCATGGTGCTTCAATGTGTTTATAGGTTCATAGGTTCATAGGGTCATACTAGGCTATCTGCCCTAGGGCATTTATAAGCCTAGCCAGAGTGTGTTTGGCTTTCACCACCCATTTTAAATTAATTTTGCTATGCCCTTTTTCGAGGTTAGTATACTGTGCCTCTGTCTAACAGTGACACAGAAGTGATACCCGGGGTAAACCTACGATCTCCCATCCACTCATCAAGATTCCTCTTGAAGAGAGTCAATGAGGGACTCTGCCTAACCGGGACTGGGATTTTATTCCAGAGTGAAGGGAGCCTTTGGGTTATGAATCTGTCCCTCCAGCATGTCCTATTTATTTCAGTGCTGAGGTTCAAGTCTCTCAAGTGCATAGCTCGATGGGATTTGGATTTTCTGAGGTGCAGCATGTCCATTAATTCCGGGTTGGACATGGCTTTATACGTCAGGCACAGATCGCCTCTGAGCAGGCGGTATGCCACTGAGTAGAGCTGGAGTTTTTTTAACCGGGCAGCATATGGCATCTGTTTGAGCCCTTTGATCCTCTTGGGGAGGTACTTTTGGGGTCTTTCCAGTTGCTGCAGGTGTCTGGTAAGGTACATCCCAAAGGGCATTGTACTCAATTATGGGCCTGATGAGGGATGAGTAAAGAGACACAATGACCTCCCCTGATCTAGATGTGAATCCCTTCATGATTAGGTGGGCTATATAAAATGTTTTTCTAACCACTTTGGCCACGTGGTTGTCAAATGAGAGATTGCTATCAACTTGGGTCCCCAGGTCCCTAATTACTTCTTCTGTACTTAATGGATTACCACCTATGTGGTAAGTTGTGAGCACTTTGTTTTGCCAAAGGGATGACTATACACTTTTGGCATTTAGCTTGAGGCCATGGCTCTGGCACCAGTTGTCTGTTTCTATGAGGCCCTTTTGGAGGATGCTTGTGTCGGCTGGAGTGTCGATTATGGTGCCCAGTTTGCAGTCATTTGCAAACTTGGTCAGCCACAGTCCTTCCGTGTTGGCCTGTACCTCCGAGAAATATATACCGAACAAGAGAGGTCCCAGGACTGAGCCTTGTGGGACGCCACTTGTAACTGGTTTGGAGTCTGACATGGCTCCAGCAATTCTAACCATGTGGGTTCTGTCCTTGAGACAGTTTGCAATCCATCTAGTGACATAGGGGTTTATATTTAAGCTGGTGAGCTTATCTATAATGCCCGAGTGGGGTATTGTATCGAAGGCTTTTGCGAGGTCCAGGTAGGCTGTGTGCACCACCTTCCCCTCGTCAATGGCCTTAGTGACTGTTTCAAAGAAATCAACCAGGTTTAAGAGGCAGGATCTGCCCTTAACAAAGCCAAACTGGGTAGCATCCAGTGTCTGTAGGTTCCCAATATCTTTATTTATGAGGTCCATGATGATCCTTTCCATAGCTTTGCAGACCAAGCTAGTCAGGCTTATGGGGCAATAGTTTCCAGGATCCGTTGAGGCACCACCTTTGTGGAGAGGGACCACTGTTGCTGTACGCCACTCTTTGGGTACATATCCTGTAGTAAGGCTGAGACTGGACAGTAGTTTTATGTTTGGGTTTAGCTCCTTGAAGTTCATGTAGGACGCAGCCCGGGACACCGTCTGGTCCCATTGATGCTGTGTTTTTTGCTTTGGAGAGGGCAGCTCTAACCTGAGCATCTGAGATGTCAGGGGGGGCAGCACTCTGCTGGGATAGATATTTGCCCTTTTGGTGGGGAGGGGGGGAGAAGTTTGCATTGAACCTGTCAGCTAGGATGTTGGCAATGTCTATGGGTTCGGTGTATTTTTTGTCATTCTGGACTAATTCTGAGCATATCTGGGAATTCTCACCCAGGTTCCTAACATAACTAAAGAAAGCCTTGTGATTATCCTTAGTGTCCTGTGCAATTTTTCTCTCGAAGCTGGCCTTAGACGATTTTATGAGTGCCCGTAGTTTTTTGCTAATACTGATCAGAGATGCCTTCCCTTTTTGGGATTTTGCTCTATCATGTAGTAGCTTCCTCCTTCTATTGTATAGTTTGTTTATGGCTGGGGTCCACCAGACAGGACGTCTGACTTTGGAGGATTGGGACTTGGTTTTATTTGGGATTGCATGATCCATGCATTCCTGAAGGTATTCATAGAATGCGTTTATAAAGGATTCTGCAGTCTGGGCCATATTTTCCACAGGCCCGGGGGCTTTTAAGGATTCCACCTCAGTTTTGAGGAGTGTGAAATTTGCATTAGAGAAGTTTTTCACTGTGGTTTTCAGGGCAGGGGGTGGAGTCGGGATGTGAATATGCAGTGAGATTAGTTTATGGTCTGATCTTACCAATGAGGGATACACTTCTGGTCTGGAGCATAGAGTCCCCATGTTGGTGATGATCAGGTCCAGTATGTTTTCCCCTCTTGTGGGAGTGGTAACAAGTTGTTCCATAGCATTTGAGTTTATAAATTCTAGGAAACTTTGGGCTAGGGTGTTGGAGCTAGAGAAATGCTCCCAGTCTATGTTTGGGTAGTTGAAGTTGCCCAATATAATGGTGTTTGGAGAGACCTTCATATTTTCCAGTGTTCTCAGGAAGGCCGAGTGGGGTTCCTGGGTTTGGGAGGGTGGTCTGTAGCAGGCTATAAACTGGAAGGCAGTTTTACCCACTGTTAGTTGCACATGGATAGTCTCTGATGCTTTGTGCTGTGCCACCAACCTGGAGGTGTGGGTATCTTTGACGAATACTGATACTCCCCCTCCTTTTGTGGTTCGGTCCAAGTTTTGGGGCTGAAAAGCATGGTATGAGGTATAACTTGGTAGTGCTGGGGTGCTCTCGGGAGCCTTAAACCAGGTTTTTGTTACTGCACAGATATCGATGTTCTCCATGCTAAGGAGAATTTCGAGTGCGTGCATCTTGAGGTTTAGACTTCTGGCGTTGAGTAGCATTACTCTTAGTTTCTTATCCCTTGTGATACCTATGGAGGTGGGTTTGTCTTTTGAGCCTTGCCTAAAAAAGGCACTATGGGGGTAGCAAGAGCCTTTGCCAATATCTGAAAGCCCAGGGGTGACAGGTGCAAGCCGTCCCTAGCGAAGCATCGTGGCTTGTCGAGCATGTCATCCCAGGCTGACAGGCATTGGATCCCCTTTGAATGACACCAATACTTAAGCCAATTGTTGAAATTGATCATCTTGTCTTCATATTGTGGCATCATTCTTGGTGAGGGTAAGATGCTACTCAAGGTCAGGGTCATACCGGCCTGAGCTACATGCTCAGAGCGCTCCTCTATGTCTCTTCTTATGTAGTCCAGGGAGGTATGTCTCAGGTCATTCACAACAGCATGGACAATGACTGAGTCATATTTGTACTTGCCTTGGAGTGACCTGAGTGCTTGTGTTATGTGCGATCCTAGCCCGACAGGCAGCTCACAGTGACCTTCTCCTTGTTCAGCCTGGTGAGCAGGACGTCAGTGTGCCTGACGATAGAGTCACCTATTACAAGTGTATCAGGTGTGCTGTTTAGCCTTAAGGGCTGTGACTGTTCGGCACACTGGCTTTGTGAGCTATGTGTTGTACGTGTTTTGCTTTGGGGTAGCGGTTGCTTGGGTGTCTGCTTTGGAGGTCTCTGCTGCTTAGGCAGATTTTTATTTAGAGCCTCCGAGTATGTTTTTGTGTGTTTATGTGTTTGGTTTGCTGTCGTGGTAGGTCTATGTGAGACTGGAATTGTAGTGAGTGTGGTTTCCTTCTCCTCCTGACTGGTTATGCCAGTACTGAGTTGAGAGAGCTTAGCCTCCAATATGGCTATATGGTTGCATCTCTCACATGTGCTGGGAGGAGGAGAGGGTTGTCTGTGTACATGAGGCAGTTGTAACATTGCCTCAAGATTCCCAGATTCACCAGCTGGACCGGAGAGGAGATTGACAACTGACCTTTGGACATGCTAGAATAGTATTGGGAATTCCTTTATAATTGAAAAAAAAAAGGGCTAATGGGGAACAAGGTACTCAAGGGGAGTTTGTGAGGGTGTAATGCTTTTAATTTTTTAGTGCTGACTTATATAATTGCTTTAGTGGGCAAGTGCCAGGTAACTTAAATGGAATGTGTTACAGGTAACTTAAATGCAAAAACAACAAACAGTAACTTTCTTTCAAGTGAAACAAGGAAATAAGTACAGTAAGCAATGCAGATATCACTAGGGATCCACAGAAGCACTGAAGAGCCACGTTTTAGGTGGAATTAGCGTTTCAGGGAAATAACAAGCAAACAAACAACAAGCATACAAACAAAGCTAGATTCAGCAGGCCTGGATCTAGTCTATGCTACAGCAAACAAGGTGTACCGATTTCAGTAAAAAACAGTTCAAATATGCAGGCACTATAAGCCTTTAACCAGAAATTCCCAGCTCAGAAGGGCAGAGTCCAGCCTCTCCTCTCACAAGAGTGCAGACCACGAACCTTCTTAATGTAAAATAACTGGCCTGAAGCCCAAGTGCTTAAACCAGAACTAATATACTTTTAGAATAACAGACACTGAGCCCTCAATCAGCAGTTCCCAACTTAGAAGGATGTAAGCTATCTGTCCTGCCACCATAGTGCAGGCCACAAACCTTCCTAATGTAAAACAACTGGTCTGAAGCCCAAGTGCTTAATCTAAAAGACTTAGAATGATAGCTACACTTTAATCAAGTTACTACCAAGCAGTAATAAATACAATTGAATACTTTAAAGAATGCCTGGATTAGTGCTCAAGTTATACAAACAAAGCTAGATTCAGCAGGCCTGGATCTAGTCTATGCGACAGCAAACAAGGTGTACCAATTTCAGTAAGAAGCAGTTCAAATATGCAGGCACTATAAGCCTTTAACCAGAAATTCCCAGCTCAGAAGGGCAGAGTCCAGCCTCTCCTCCCACAAGAGTGCAGACCACGAACCCTTCTAATGTAAAATAACTGGCCTGAAGCCCAAGTGCTTAAACCAGAATTAATACACTTTTAGAATAACAAACACTGAGCCCTCAATCAGCAGTTCCCAACTTAGAAGGATGTAAGTTACCTGTTCTGCCACCACAGTGCAGACCACAAACCTTCTTAATGTAAAACAACTGGTCTGAAGTCCAAGTGCTTAAACTAAAAGGCTTAGAATGAGATACACTAAGCAGTAATAAATACAATTGAGTACTTTTAAGATGACGCAAAAGCAAAATAAAGTAGGAAGAAACACAAATACAGTAAAAGCAGATACATTTTTTTTTTTTCAGAAAAGTAGCAAAAACAGTAGTAAAAACAATTCACATGCAGTGTAAGCTGGCACACTTGAGTATGTAGCAATATTAGTCCACACACAGTTTGAAAAAATGTAATTAAATGAAAAAGGACTAAAAGCAAGTGCAGAAAGGGTTTATTAGATAGAATGCGGTAAAGAGATGGGACTGGGGGAGTGTCCTAGATCAAATCTACAGTGGGGCGGGCACTGCAAAAGCCACCAAATTTAAACTACAACCAAGAACAGGGAGGGGGGGAGGGGAAACCAGTTTCAACAGAGATGTGAGGAATCAGAGTGCAAATTATAAAACCAAAAAAATATATACTGATCTCTGTATATTTGCAGAACAGTAAGACAACAGATATCTAAGCAACAATTTAGCTCTATAATACAGAATAATACAGAAAAATATACTCAGCTCTATATATTTGCAGATAGTCTTGTAAGGCTGTCTCTCAACACACAGGTTCCACTTTAAAATGTTAAAAGAGGCAAAAGCAAAATAAGGTAGGAAGAAACACAAATACAGTAAGGCAGATGAAGTGCAAAATAATAATGTTTACATCAAGCATGGCACACTCCTTTTTCATGTCAGCTGCTTCTGCTTACACAGCTGAATTATAGCTCCTACATGGTTAGGTGCATTCGGACATGGTCTCCCACTTTGTGAATCATTAAAATGTGCTCATTTGCATACCCCACTGCCTTAGTCCCTTGTTACACTACTACACTGCAGCCTTTCTCCTTAGCAACCACTGTTCCCTCTTACTGTTTTGATTCTGCATGCCATAGACTATAATGGCAAAATGCAGATTTCACTTAAAGTTGTCTTTTCCCATTTTTTTTTTTTTATTTTTGGCACAATCCCGTTTGTGCACCTCTGCCCTATGCTTAAACGGTCGATACTGGCCAAAAAAAACCCTTTGTTTCTTATAATTTTGCAACTGTTTCCCATGCCAATGGCCATATTTTTGGCCATTGGCATGCCTAATGATTATAATACATGCTTTACTTTGAGGTGTCATCCCTCCATTTTGATTTTTGCAGAAATGTATTCAGCTGACACTATTTTGGCATGGATGTCTGCCTGCTTCCTGACTCGCTAATTTACCTCATTTGCATGTTTTTTACCAGCAAATGAGGCAATTAGCATTATTCAGTGGTGTCCATGTCAGAATAGTGCTAGGAGGCTTGTGCACACTCCCACCCTACTTTCCTCAATCGCACAGGCTCCGAACTCTATGTTCAGGCCATGCCACTATTCAGACACAGGATTTTATATTGCTGAATCCCGGGGCATGATTTATCTCTTGCTTTATCATCATTTGTTCCATAATAAAAAATCCCTGTTTTAGTTGGACTTTCAAATCTGCTGCATAAATCTTGCTGTAAAGCAATGCTTATCTTGGCTAAGCATCATCTGCAAGATACATTTCTAAGTTATTATTGGTCCTTTTTCTTTTCTGGGGAGTCTAATGACATGCACTGCATTTCCCTTGATTTCAAAGGATAAGAAATCAAATGCTGGGAAGCCTGTTCCCAAGCTGAAAAGTAAATCTTCCCATTCATTTGTTACTTCTCCTTTACTTTTAATCTCACTCCCAGCGTGAGCGAACCTCCTTACCTAATCACAATACGTGGTTTCCTCTCATATACTAGATTTCTGAGCAAGATCTCAAAATGTGAGAGCATCCTTTGCAGAACTCCCTAGAGAGACTCTCCATACTATTTAGTTTAGTTATTGATATGACCTTCTCTTTATGACTTAAACTAGAATAAAAAAAATGTCAGGATCAATATTCATTAGATCATTCTAAGAGAGTTATTCTTAGGCTGTAATCTAATTTTAATGAGGAAATTGCTTGAAGATTACTTGAACAGAATACTAAGGTATATACCTATTATGTTAGTCATCCACATTTCAATCTAATGCAAACTCTTTTATTGCTTCAAAAATTGCAGCCTATATCATCAAAGGACATTAGTGATTCAAGTGATTGCTTATTTAAACATTAACAAACAACAAGATATAAATGAAAAACAGTCTCCACAAGGAATTAACAGTAGCGCAAAACAGTAACAACAAGATATAACAATCAACAATTCTCTTCAACACAGAGTACAGCTATATAAAAATCACAGGCAGAAGTTGAGATTAAAGTCTCCATAATTGTGTGGAAGTGCTAGCTACAATGTTTCACTGCATGCAGCTTGAACTCTACCCTCCACCTGGATCTTTATGATATGTATACTTACTCAACTTGGACTAAAAGTAACTTAAAACTCTTTTCCCTATAATCCTGTAAAGAAAGTAACTTCTTAAAATAATAGTTCCTTAAGTTAATTTCTCAGCCAAGATTCATCCTCTATGTTGCCTCTTTTGCAAACAAATCAGGGCAGCTACAATTTTAATAAAATCTATTTATACATGATAATTTAAAACACAATCCAAAAATTAGCACTTTGCAAATGCCCACAAAATATCATTCCTACACAATGAATTGTTAGTGTACATTTGAGAACTGATACTGAGAGTCCTACATTAAGCATGATTGGGGGAAATGTATGTAGTGGTTGAAACTCCTATATGACAGTGAATTTCCTCCTTCTCAGAGGTACAGCAGTATCTATGTGGACTGCAGCGACAATTTATAAAAAGTAGAAGTCTTTTATTTGCTGTTCAACTGAACAGCTGATGGGCTGGGGATCTGCCATTGGCAAGCTGATTGCTGCAAACCGTCTAGCTACAGTAAAAGCAAAAGCCCATTTTTTCTGCTTTTCCTTTGAAGAGCTGAGGGGTAGGTGGAGTATGCTACTGGGACTGGCACTAGGCACTAGATGAGCCTGCTACTGTTTAGGAGACAGATACTCAATTTAATTTCGCCAAGTGTTTTGGGTTTTTAATACCATGACAGGAATGGACCCCATTGCAAAGTCAATGATTAAAATTTGTGAAATTAATATTGTTTCAGTCTTTGATGTGAACCAGAAGTGCTCTTCACAGCACCCACAATGTGCCCAGAACTGACTCCTTCTGCAATTCATATGGAGTTACATTATCGGTAGTAAATCTAAATAAGACTGTAAATTCTTTTTTATGAGACCCATTCCTCCTACTACTATTGAACTGCCAGGGTATCCTTCCTCCACATTGCTTTCATTTCTGCTTGCAAATCCTAGTATTTTATGACTTTGTGTCTCTCTGTCTAGCAATTTCAATGACCAATGCTACTTCTGTCTTCTTTTCATGATCTATTATATCTGGTTTTCTCCCTTTACCTTTGAACTGCTGGTAATGGGTAATCCCATTCAATATACATTTCACCAATCTCTATACTGCTTTGCAGCTCATGTTTCTAATGCTTCTGAGTTACTTCAATATTATAGTGTTTGCACAATCCCCAGTGCAGCAGTCTAGCCACATTATTATGCATTTCACTATACAGGTCCTCTGCCATTAATGCATCACACCCAGCAACAAAATGTGCAACTGTTTCCATAGGTTCATAGGTTGGTACTAGGCTATCAGCCCTAGGGCCTATACAAGCCTAGCCATAACAATTCATTGGCTATTTCTTCCCACATTATTTACTTTCCAGTTGTGTTTTACAGAACCTGCATTTGTCTGTTTCTTCCACATATTCAATGGACATTGTAAACCAACATGCACATAGTCCATTATTCTGGGCTGCTAATATTAACCTTTCATCTTTTGGTTTAAAGTAACCTCTCCTTAACCATTCCTGCTTCAGATCATAATCAACATAGGGCTGTTCTAGTTTTCTGTACCTGTAACTATATTTATGCCTTTTCCACATTTCTTGCCTTCTCATCTGATCTTTTTCCTTATATTCTTTCTTTTCTTTTTTGGCACATTCAGTTGCTGCCTGATTTTTGTCTACTCCTGGTTTGGTTTCATCCTCACTTAAAACCAATATGTTTCTGCTAAACTAAGCAGGGTAGTCATCTTAAATTTTGTCTTCATGTTTCAAAACTTTCACTATGTTTGGATCTGATGAAGTCAGCAGATATTTATGTACTCCTATGACAGCAGATCTATACATGTAATCAGTTTCAAGGAACCTGTACCTCCTTCAGAATGAGGAATATATAACCTTGGTATACACAGATTTTTGGGTCTATATTAGTTTGTCGAAAGACATCTCATCTCCATCAAACACACCCCGCACCCACCCCCTAACTATATATACCAACTCTGAGATCGCACTACAGTGGGAAAAGGTCATAGTTGTGGAGTTGGCCAACTACTTCTTTACCCTTGATAAAATTCTGCAAATCGCAGAAGTGAATTTCGATGGTTTGGTGTCAATGGAGAGGTGTTCAATGGAAATGTCTTTTGACAAACTAATACAGACCACAGATTTTTATGTGTGATTTGATAAATGTGATACATTTTTCTTGTTTTCCTATGCAACTGATCCAGTACATTTGGAGGCCAGTCAATCACCCAAAAACTGCAAGTTAGAACAGGAACAACTCTTACCAGAGAATCGAGCCCTGCTATAATTTTCCTAGTGCATATTGTGCAAAGTTGTTGTTGTCTTTCAGCTTTTCCCGGTTAGGGGTCGCCACGGCGGAACTCCAGTCCGCTAATGATTGGCAGTAGATTTTCACGAAAGCCAAGGTGCCAGCTCAACGTTCAACCAAGGCACGCCTATTTACGCATGTCTTTCGAACGCCCACCCAACTGTGGGGAGGACATGCAGACTCCACACAGAAGGCACTCCCCGTACTCCAGCCGAGAATCGAACAGGAGAACCTCCTGCTTTGAGGCAACAATGCTACCGCTGCACCACAGCGGAAGTCAGTGCATATTGTGTAAAGAAACAACTTAAATTCTCTCCTGCAAGGTTCCTGGTGTGCTGTACAAGCTCAACTGCCTCTTAGCAGTGCATTGACCCCTGTTTTAATTTTCCTAGTGCATGTATGTGTCTTTTATTAAAAGAGTACTAGAAGCAAATTAGACTTTATAGCCCTTTGTCACCCTCAGCATAATACCTGCACCTCCACAACTTGTTTAAACTTCCAGACTCTTTACTACCTCCTCATCCACTCCAGACTCATTACTAATTCCTCATCCACTGCTCTTTTACTGTTGACTATATTATCACATTTATTGTGCTCCCATTTGCTTCACTTTTTCTTCTCCCTTTTTTAAGCCTTTTGTCTTATTATTTAGTTTGTATTTCACTCTCTAACCTTCAGACATTCCACCCAATAGTGTTTTGTGCATATAATCTGAGTGTATACCATTCTCAGCTAGCTGAAGGTAATTTTTCATTTTGCTCTTGGTGGCTTCTTTTTCTTGATCTGATTCATTCTAGCCTTTTCTTTGTACTTCTTATTTCCCTTTTTTTCAATTGTTTTTTGTTCTTCTCCTTCCCATACCCATAATCCTTTGTGACTTTAAAAATCACTGCTAGCATTCCCGCCTCCTTTTTCCCTCTGTCTTCCCCATCCTGTTGTTCCTGTGCGGCTAATTGGCATCCTACGCTTTACACTGACCTGTGGCTATGCCTGTGTGAAACATATTACTGACTGCATTACTATTTATAGAAAAAGATAACTGTAATTAACGTATTGAACCTACCTCTATGGGACTGTTTGTGGTTTCTTAGCCTTTTGCTGCCATACCACTTGGTACTCCCAGTAAAAACACTTACTGGCATTTTCTCTCTACATTATCCTTGTTTAATAGCTGTTTAGCTGTAATTGTACTATTTATAGAAAAAGATAACTGTAATTAACGTAATGAACCTACCTCTATGGGACTGTTTGTGGTTTCTTAGCCTTTTGCTGCCATACCACTTGGTACTCCCAGTAAAAACACTTACTGGCATTTTCTCTCTACATTATCCTTGTTTAATAGCTGTTTAGCTGTAATTGTTATGGAACTACATTAAGTAGTTTATGATGTTCTATTTGTTTGTTGCTTAGCACTCTCAGCTACTTAAAACTTCAGCATCTGTGTCTAGACTTACTGTACTACCTTTTCACAACACTAATGTTAATATTACAGTTTCTCTTGTCAGAATATCAGTCTGTTCTGCTAGATTTCTGTTTTTCAACCAACTATTAATGGCTATTATACACTAGTTTTACTTAAGTACTACACCTGTATAGCGTAGTACAATGGATATTGCTGTTTGCATTTGTTTATTATGACTGTACTATTTTGTTGGCATTATTGGCAATGTTTCTTATTTATATGTTCAGTTTTGAATTCTTTAGCAGCCAAGACTTTATTTTTATCTATTTTCTGGTGCATAACTGTACTCTCCTTCTCCCTGTATTCTAGCTCCCTTGACCTCTTTACAAACAACTATCTGCCAACTGTATGCAGTCTGGCTAGTGTGCAATCCACCTTTAACTGTTTCTTTCTTTCCTCTTAGATTGTGCAAAGAAACAACTTAAATAAATAAATAAATTAAACTCTCCGGCAAGCTTCACAGTACACTGTACAAGCTCAATTGCCTCTTACCAGAGCATCAACCCCTTCTTTAATTTTCCTAGTGCATGTTTGTGTCTTTTATTAAAACAGTACTAGAAGCAAATTAGAGTTTATAGCCATTGGTCACCCTCAGCATCTGCACCTTCTTTAAACTTGCAGACTCTTTACTAGCTCCTCAACTGCTACCTATCTTCCATTCTGCGCTTTTACAGTCGACTATATTATCACATTTATTGTGCTCCCATTTGCTTCATTTTCTCTTCTCCCCCTTTCTTAAGCCTTTTGTCTTATTATTTGGTTTGTATTTGGCTCTGTAACCCAAAAACATTTAATCGACAGGGTTTTGGGCATACCATTCTCAGATAGCCAAAGGTACTTACTGATTGTTTTTTTATTTTTCACTTTTCTCTAGGCGGCTTCTTGTTCTTGATCCGATCCGGCTCTGTTCGCCCTTGCTTCACTTGGGCTCTTTCCGTTCCTCTACCCCACCCCCTCTTACATTACATTTATACTCTTCTAGCCATTCTGCCTTCCCACTATCCACTCATCTTCCTTTACTTTCCCTACCTCATTTTCTTCAGATACTGTCCTATCACTACCTGTCCTTATAGCATGGTGTCAAACATGTTCCTCCCTTTTCATCACATATTACCTTTGTTCCTCATTACCTTACTCCATCTAACCTTAACACATGCCACAACAATAAATCTCCAATCTCTGCCTCCCAAATCAAACTTTTTAATTTGTTTAGTATACCCCCCACATAGCACCTACTCAGATATTTGCCCAAGCCGTTATCATACAAATCCTATTGTCTATGCCAAAATTCACACCTTCCATACATACTATATCATACAGTATATACCCAACACTCAGTACTTTATTCCTCAATACATATTCTCTAACACTTCCTATCTTATACTCCATCTTTCTCATAGCCTTTTAACCCTTACCGTTTCATGTGACATTCACCCCAATCCAGGCCCCTCCACTACCTTCAACTCTGCAAATATAAACTTCCCCAAAAGTACTAAATCACTTCATCTAACTACCCTAAACTTCCAACGTATTTGTAATAAAGTCTCTGAGTTGCATGCCTGGCTCTCCCAAAATAAGACAGACATCCTAGCTGCCACAGAACTTTGGTTGAAACCCTCTATTCTGTACTCTGAGATTCTGCCTCCAAACTTTAGCATACTTAGAGCAGATACACTAAATAAAAAGGAGGTGGCATAGGCATCATACACCGCAATACCCTCAACATATCGCAGTTCAAAGACCATATCCCTAAGTTCCAAAATGCTGAAATCCTGATCTCCTTTCTTGAATTTAACTGCTCTAAAAAACTCTGTATTATTGTTCTATACATCTCACCTGGTTATAATATTCCTATTCTTGAAGATATACTGTCTTGGCATTCCGCCACTATAAAAAATGAAACTCTTAACACATAATTCCCTCAACCATTCATCTCTTTTATCCCGTCATCAGGAAGAGAACTAACTTTTCTGCCCACACTAAATTACTTCCTTCCTACCTACCTCCATTCGATTTAACTATCATCTTTACCTTCTATCTGTAATTCATTTTCCTTATTACACACTGCTCAGACATGTAATTATTACTTCTGTACACCTAATCCAACTACCAACAATGACAGTTTTTTCTAAATGATTATTTCTATCTACATGTAACCTTGACTATTACCTGTCACTGTTGTTATTAAATGTTTTGCTAACTTTATGTATCCGCAGTTTTGACTATTACCTGTCACTGATGTTGTTAAATGTTTACAGACTTCGCTGTTACCATAATTTGTCATGTAAATTAATTTCAATGCGGAGCTTTTCTCCCCGGGCCTCCGCTGAAAATGGATATGTATCCAGTCGGACTTTCCCGGTTAACAAATGTAAAATAAAATAAAATAAATAAATAAATAAAAAATATCCTTGGTGACATGAATATTGATTGGGCTTCTACTTCTACCAGTCATTTTCTAGTATAAATATGTATCACTTTACCCAACTCATCAATACCACTACTAGATATAACAATAGAAAAAAAGCAGAATCTATCTTACACTGGATTCTCAAATCAGATCCTCCAAATTCATAACTTCTGGAACTATGTCCACCTCCATTAGAGACCACCTCCCTGCTTATACAATCCGAGCTCGCTCACCCATCCCAAAACATTATAAATCAAACCAGTTTAAAATCTTTCAAAATGTAATCTTAATACATTTAATAATGTCCTGCAAAGCACTTATTGGAGTATCCTTAAAAGCCTTCCTTTAGATGATGCTTTGCTCCTCTTTAATAATACTTTTAGAAACATATTAGATAGTCTAGCCCTAACTAGAATGAAAAGAATGAAAGGAATCAAAACCAAACATGCCCCCTGGCTAACGAAAGCTACTAAACAAATCATGAGCAACAGGGACAAAACACAGAAACTCTGGCTTAAGACTAACAATACTTCTAACTTACTTCAGTGTAAACAACTTTGTAACCAAGCTAAAAAACTAATTTCCAAAGATAAACAACACTACTTCTGGAACCAACAAAAACATAGAAAAAACAATCCCAAAGCTTTCTGGTCCTCTGTCAATAATCTCTTGAACCTTGGCACAAAACCCAATCTTGCCCACACCCCTGAACAAATAGCAAGAATCTTCAACTCTTGCTTTATTGACACCATTGCCAATATTACACCTACTTTTTCTCTACCTCTCTCTAATAACAGCTCTACTCCTCCAACTCCATCACAAAATACTCCACCTCACAGCTGTATTTATACTTCTGAGTCTTTACTCAAACCCTCACCAAGTATTAATGGCACCCAACAGATTTCTCAGGTGCAATTCAATCTTTTTCCTATCTCTACTTCTCACATCAAAAAACTTCTTCAGAAACTAAAGCCCTGCTCTATCTCTGCTGACAGCATTCCCGCCAAGTTTCTAAAAATTGCAGCTGACTCCATGGCATACCCCATTAGCATTCTGATAAATAGATCTATCTTACAATCTCATGTCCCCTGCCTCTGGAAAAAAGCTATATTCCCACCACTTCACAAAAGCAGCTCCTCAACTGACATCTCAGATTTCCATCCCATTGCGATCCTTTCCCCATCTCTAAAATTCTAGAAAAATGTGTCCAAAAACAACTCTTAAGACTTCCTTCTAAACAACAACATTCTCTCCCCCACACAGCATGATTTCTGTCCAGGACATAGCATATCTACTGTACTTATATCTTTCTTAGACATAGTCATTAAAGCCTGCGACTCTGGAAACACTGCATCAGCCCTGTTCTTGGACTTATTAAAGACTTTTGATACCATCTTTTGCCCTATCCTCCTCTTCCAACTTTCCACTATAGGTCTATCTCCCCAATCACTTACCTGGTTTAAAAGCTACCTCTCTAACAGACAGCATGCTATTAAATGGCAGAATTCAATTTCCTCCTACACTCACAACCCAAGGCTCAATATTAGGCCAACTTTTGTTCAACATTTTTATCAACAATCTCCACCAAGTCATCCAGCAGGGCTCCCTAGTCCAGTATGTAGATGACTCCACTATAGTCTACTCTGCTCACAACTCAAATATTTTAAAGCAACATACACAAGCCAAATTCTCTACTGTGGAAACTTGGCTTCACAAAAGTCACCTTTCTTTAAATCCCAAAAAGACCAAGCTTATGATATTCATTCCCAAGAAAAATACCTCTATTAATAAAGCTAACTTTGAAATACTTTCTCTTAACTCTATAATAATTACCTCTACTAAATTGTTAGGGGTAATAGTTGATGAAAACTTTAAATTCAGTCTTCACATTCAAAACAATAGTAGCAAGACCCACAAAAAACTTGGGCTTCTAAATAGACAAGTTCTTACCTTTTACCCTCTCTAACTTATGAGGCTCCTTTACTAGCCAACCTGCAGTCCTCCCTGAAAAAATTAGAAACATGTTATAATAAGATTGCTAAATTCACCACTAACAGTCACCACTCTAGTCATCACTGTACTGCCCTAAAGCAACTACAATGGCTGGAATTCCTCCGTCACTACTCTTCCTTCAGCTCACAACCACACATAAATTGATATATAAACCTCAAGAATGTCCTGCACTCAGGTCCTTATTCTCTGTCTATAATCTTATTACACCTCTTCAATCTGAACACCAATATCTTCTCCAAATTCACAAACCCAAGCGAACTGCAGGTCAAATATTATATTCATGGAGCATAGCTAAACTCTGGAACAATCTACCTCCTTCTATCCTCTTACAACATAGCCCTTCCAACTTTAAAACTGTACTACACAATCATCTTCTCTCCAAGTGAACATGTGTGCATTTGTTTGACAAATGTTGGAACATTTATTCTCTCATTTTTGGGGGTGACTAGCTGTGCTGTGGAACTTGCCCTCTTTATTTCCGTCATTTAAAGTCTGGCATTATGGGCTGGGCTAGAGTGTATTTATGAGAAAAAACTGTAGCGTTCTCTGTTTTCTGGGGGAGGGGGCACCTAGCTATGCTAAGGATAAAACAATCTGACCTCTTCATTTGTTCAACTGAAAAACTGACATTGGGGTTCATGTTCTGTTCATTTTGGGAAATAAACTGGATTATGTTTTCCCTCTTTTTTAAATATATCTGCAGGCAGCTAGATGAAGATGGATAGCTGTGTTGTGAACAAAAGTAACCTTCTCCCTTCATTTGCTCAGTTTAGAGTTTGGCATTAGCAGTTAGTGTGCATTTTTTGTGAAAATTGTTGGAATATTTACTCTTTTTTAATATACTGGTGGGCAACTAAATTGGTAGGGATGCAGTTGCACTGTGGATAAAAGCAACTTTCCCTCTTAATTTGCTTTGTTTAAGGGCAAGTGTGCATTTGTCTACAATAAACTAGAACATTTATTCTCTGGCGAATCTTTGTGTGAAAATTTTTAAAACTGTCCCTGATTTCAGAGAATGACCTTGTCTTTGCTTAATATTTTGGTCTGCATCTGTCCACTTGTTATTTGCCCAACTTACAGGACAAGTATGCATTTGTATGACATAAGGTGGAATATTTACACTCTATGGGCCAGATTCAATAAAGCCTACACCAAGTGTACACTAAGTGTACACAATATGTATTCAATAATTCTTATCACATTTTTTGTACTTTCTAGACAGTCAGAAAGATTACACTAATTGTACATTTAGTATACACTTTGTGGTAACATTTATGAATCCCTGCCAATATTTAAAGCTGCAAGAATATCAGTAGGAAAACTAAAATTTGGAGGAAGAAGATATGAGTTATATCTGGGTTATTGTTCACTCAGAACAGTGCACACTTAGTGTACACTTAGTGTAGGCTTTATTGAATCTGGCCCCATGTGTTACTTATGTGAAACTAGTCTGAAATTGTTCATGATTTTGTGAAATGTCTCTAACTTTACAACATATTTTTGATCTGTGCCTCATATAATTTGTAATATTCTGACAAGTCATTGAGGTTACAGCAGGCAAATGGGACAGGAGGATGGCAGTGGATGAAAGCAACATATCCTCTTGTTGTCTGCTTAGCTTACATTCTGACTTTATATGATTATTTTTCATTTATTTAAAATAATTTTTGGGTACTACGTACGTAAAACCATGTTGAAACTATCCCTGCTTTTGAAGAATGTCCCTGAGTTTGCCTTATTTATATCTGTTCCTATCAAATTGTGTTTTTTCTGGAAAACTGTTGAAGGTTAAAGCCATAGAATAATGACAATCATTTGGGTTTCAGACTTTGTGTTCTTCAGAAAATGCATAATAATGCAAAAAAAAAACCCTTTATAGTAGCAACTTTAAGTATATAAGAGTAACATTTAAAACCTGCCCTTGACTCTACGCCTTTGCCACTTTATTGTTTGGCTTTGTCTTGATTTTTGCTTTAAGAGATTGAGAAGCATTTTTTTATTACAGTCATATAAGATGTATATGGCAAAGTGTCTATAACTACTGGATTTGTGTCATAGGGTGTCTGTGCATAAAAATATTTTACAGTTTGATCAACTTAAATATTCTAGCTTTTCAGGATTAGTGTGCATTTATGTGAAATTAGTTGGCATACTTGGAGATATGTGCTTGTGTGAAACAAACCTGAAATACATTATTTGCTCATAACAACTATTTACCAAAGTTATCTGAAGTAGACACAGTCAGCAATGGGGCTATAACTACTGAATATGGGGCCTATAGGTGGACAAGAATGACCTACCCTTCTATCATAATTAGGCTAAACAGTCATTAGACTGGCTTTGCTGAACTAGTATGTATTTCTGCAAAGCAGGTTGGATCAAAACATAATACCAAAATGAACACTGAGCATTTGTTCCAACAGCAATACTCAAAAACAAACATTTCTCTTACTGCTGCTCAGCAAAACAAATATGGTAAAATGTTTAAAAAGTTTAGCAAATGGTTTACTGGACTATCTTTTAAAACTGAAGCAAATGGATGAAGTCAGAATGATAAATGTTATTTGCTTACGTCAGCTTACAATAAAATATAACTCAACTAAAATCTTTCCATATTGAAGATGCTTTTTTTGTTAACACTCCTCATCAAAATCAATACACAGTGATGTTTAAGCAACTCCACAACAGCTCAATGACTACTTTGTCATCTTTTATTTATCTCAGGACAATAACTTGTGTTAAAATAAAAAGTGCAGAATGATCATACCAGGTTAGATATAAGTACTCCATTAAATTAGGATGCTATCTACAGGGCTTCTTCAGATTGGTGTTCTAAGTATAAAGAGGTATTCATACTCCAAGCTATTAACTACTCTTGTAACATTATAAAAGGTGCAAGAGAGGGCAAGGGCTAGTATTCAGAAACTACTGCAGTATGGATTACTACCCCAAATTAGTCCCAGTGAAACACTATTATACCACTAGCATTACTGATATCATTGCTGAGTTAGACGAAGTCTACCAAAACTTCCAAAAACAATTACTTATTCTCCCATTGAAAACACTGGCACATTTTAGTAACAGTCTGAGAGGAAAAAGAAACCCCATCGGGAGAATCATAAACTGAGCTCTTCTCTGAGTCTGAATCAGAAATCTGAGGAGAAAATCATGTACTTGTCCCTTCATCTTTCTGTTCAAATTCAGAATATTGAATCTCTTCAGGAAAATACAATAGAATAAAATAGAAAAATCCCTCTTTCTTGTACCTGAAACTACTTTACAAGCTCAAGAAAGAAAGAGAGACCGGGATTTTGGAAGCAGATCCTTAAGGAGAATAACAACAACCATGCAGAATATTATATTCATTAAGTAGCAGAAAGTATTCTAAGAACTAAGGCAACATGGGGATGGATAAAGGAGACTGTGCCAGTTGGGATGAGTACAATAAGGTATACAGACAATAGTCTAGAGGGGGCTGGAATTTGTTGGAGAAAATTTGTAAAAGAACCAAGGTATTAGGAGCAAATAGCGAGTGAAGGTAATAAAATAGGAAGAGGCCAATAACTGATATGGACTGCAGGTTACAGATTGCCTTCAATATCAAGGATTGATATCAGAGTATAGGCAAAGAAAAATAAATAGTGGAATCCTAAGTGAAAGACCAGTACTTGTAGAGTTTTTAGTAGAATCTAGAACAGAAGCTGTTGTTAAAAAAGGAATAATTAGTAGAGCATACAAAATAGTGCATGATAACCATAAGAGTCATTCAGAGAAGGTTACAAAGGATTGGAAGAGAAATTGGATAAGTAACTCACAAATAAGCAATGGGGAGATATATGTATGTCTCTCAAATATGCAACAAAGTCTAGAAGATTTATGATCTTTGCTTGGAAATTTTCACATATGTATTTTTGCACCCCAAGTAGACTCCAAAGAATTCTTCCTCAGGTAGACAGCAAATGTTGGAGGTGTGATGGGGATGAAAGATGTAACTGGGAACAGAGATGGTCCTCATCTGCCAACCATGGGCTTCTGAATACTGGCCAAGGCTCTTGCCACCCCTATAGTGCCTTTTTAGGCAGTATTTCAAAGACCAAATTACCACCATAACAGCTACAAACAAATGCAATCTGAGGGTCATGCTGCTCAATGCTAGAAGTCTAAATCTCAAAATGCACTTACTCGAAGCACTCCTCAAAGTGGAGAACATCGACATTTGTGCTGTAACAGAGACCTGGTTTAAAGCAGCAAAAAGCACCCCTGCACTACCAGGCTATAACTCATTCCACACCTTTCAGCCCCAGAACTTGGACTGAAGCTCCAAAGGTGGTGGTGTTTCCATATTCAAAAAGGATGTGCCCTCCTCCAGACTTGTAGCTCAACATAATGTATCAGAGATACTTCAGGTGCAGCTAACATTGGGTAAGACAGCGATTCAGGTCATAGCTTGCTATAGGTCCCCAACCATGTCCCAAGACTCACACTCCACATTCCTAAGCACCCTGAAGAATATCAGGGTCCAACCTAACACTCTCATACGTGGTGAATTTAACTACCTCTTCATTAACTGGGAAAACTATTCATGTACCAATACAATTGCCCAATGTTTCCTGGAATTCATTAATTCCAATGCCCTGGACCAGCTCGTTCTTACCTCCACTAGAGGTAGCAACATCCTTGACCTGTTCATTAGTAACATGGGCGACCGCTGCTCTGCACCAAGAGTCAAGTCCTCCCTGGTTAGATCTGACCACAAACTAATCACCTTAGAAATACACATCCCTCCCACCCCACCCCACCACACCCCCACAAACGTAACCACCATGAAAAACTTCTCCAAAGCTAACTTTGGGCTCCTAAAAACAGAGGTGGCTAACTTCATGGCACCCATGCGAATGGAGAATAGTTGCACGACAGCTGAATCATACACCAATACACTGTACGATCACATAAACAAATGCATGGATCTCGCCATACCTAATAGAATCAAGATGCTCTCCTCCAAAAAAAAAGCCAATCTGGTGGTCCCCTGCCATAAACAAACTCTACAACAGAAGGAGAAAACTGATGTGGAATAAGGTGAAGTCCCAACACTGGAAAAACTCCCTTATCAGCCTCAACAAAAAGTTGAGATCCCTCATCAAATCCTCTAAAGCTAGCTATGAAAACAGGACTGCAGCAGATAGTAAAGACAACCACAAGGCCTTCTATAGTTATGTAAAGAATCTCCATGGCAACACCCAGATTTGCTCTGAGCTACTGCAAAATGGTACCTCTTATACCGAGTCAACAGATATTGCCAATATATTGGCCAACAGATTCAGTGCCAGCTTTACCCCTCCCTCTCCAAAGGACCAATCACAATTCCAGTAGATTGCCAGGCACACAGTATTACTGCTACACAGGTTAAAACAGCACTATCCATGGCCAAGAATACAGCTTCTATGGGACCTGACAATATCCCTGACTGTGTTCTACATGAACTACAGAGTGAACTGGCACCTCACCTGTGTGCCCTGTTCAACTACAGCCTCACCTCAGGGTTTGTCCCTACCAAATGGTGCACTGCTACAGTCATCCCTCTCCACAAAGGAGGAGCGATTACAGACCCTGGGAACTATCGCCCCATTAGCCTGATGAGTCTGATATGCAAAGCTATGGAATGCATCATCATGGACCTAATAAACAAGGATACAGGGAATCTCCAAACTCTGGATCCCACACAATTTGGTTTTGTGAAGGGTAGATCATGCCTGCTCAACCTGGTCGACTTCTTTGAGTCAGTCACCAGAGCTGTGGATGAAGGCAAGGTGGTTCATACAGCCTACCTTGATCTGGCCAAGGCCTTTGATAACATTCCCCACTCAGGAATCATAGAAAAACTCACTAAGCTAGGCATTGACCCTTTTATTACTAGGTGGGTTGCAAACTGGCTCACAATGTGAAAATAGCTGACTTCAAGTATGACTGCTGACTAATCATGAGTGGAGTCCCACAGGGTTCGGTCCTGGGTCCTCTCCTGTTTGGTATCTACTTCTCTGAAGTACAGCCCAACACGAAGGGACTCTGGCTGACAAAGTTCACAGATGATTGCAAGTTGGGAGCTGTTATTAACTCTCCAAGTGATGTTGACATCCTACAAAAAGACCTCACTGACCAATGACTGGTGTCAGAACCACAGCCTTAAGCTCAATACCAAAAAATGTGTCATCATCCCCCTTTGGGAAAAACCTGGTTTCCATGAATTACCACATCGATGGTAGTCAACTGAACACAGACTGTGTTATAAGAGATCTGGGAATGCAGGTTGACAGCAACCTCTCTTTTGACCACCACATTGCGACTGTGGTCAGAACGTCCTTCTATGTGTCACATCTCATTACTAAGCGTTTTGTATCCAGGAAGAAAGAGGTCATTCTCTCCCTCCACTCTTCCTTCATTAGGCCAATCATTGAGTACAATGCCCCATTTGGCATGTACCTCACTAGACACCTACAACAACTGGAGAGGCTGCAAAAGTACCTCACAAAGAGGATTCTAGGTCTTAAACACTCGTCCTATATGGACAGACTCAAAACACTCCAACTATTCTCTGTCTCATATCACCTACTTAGAGGCGATCTCTGCTTGACTTACAAAGCCATGCCTGACCCTGCTCTGTTAGAAATGTTACATCTAAAGAAATCCCAATCCCTCCACACCACATGGTCCAGAGACCTCTACCTCATTACCACAATCAACAGAACATGCTGGAGGGACAGGTTCATAACCCAGAGACTGCCCATGCTATGGAATAGACTTCCTATACATGTCAAACAGAGCACCTCACTGGCCCTCTTCAAGAAAAATCTTGATGAGTGGATGGGAAATCGAAAATTCACCCCGGGGATCATTCCAGTGGCTCTACTCAACAGAGGCACTGGGAACTAAGGTCGGGTGGCACTATGCCAGGGTAATCCTATGGGCTAGGCTTGTTAAGGCTCCAGGGCCATTAGCCTAGTACACACCTATGAACATATTTTCTGGGAGTGTAATGATATGGCAGACTTTAAAGATTCCCACAGACTGCTCTGTCACAGATACAGGGTGAGCAAATTGGTGTAACTAAGAAAATTATTTTTTTGAGCTATGATACAGAATCAGAATTGCCTAGACATAGTAAGGTCTTGCTGACTATAATTATGGTGGCTGCCAGAAAAGCAGTTACTAGAAAATGGAAATCAAAGTCTTACTCAACTTTACTGTAGTGAATACAGTAACAGAGCTAAAACAACTGGAACTGGGATCTTTAGAAAAGGGTAGGAGCAAATTATATAGGAAAAAATGGGAATTGTGGGAACAATACATGCAGAGGAGAAGGGAGGTTTAAAAGAAGGCAGGATTTGAATGGACTTTAATGTTTGACTGACAGTGACTTGATAGATTATAAGTGATGCATAATATTTGTAACTACAATTACAGCAACATGGTTTGTGATGTATAATGTTTGCAACTAAATATATGTCAATATGGTTTGTTTTCATTTATATAAAGGTATAACTGCCTATATCATATGTGATAATTTAATAAAAATGTTTCTTGTTTAAAAAAAAGAAATTACTTAACAAGAAGGATCAATAACCTAACTTGAACCCTGAGCCAGGCGCAGTAAACTACTGCTGTCTAAGGAAATTTGAGAAGGAGAAGACACATGCTTAGTTTTCTGTTTCTTTTTATCAAGAAAAATGAGGCCAACTGTATTACTAATGGCAATAGCAGCTTCCACAGGGCAGAGTACAGCAATCTAACAAAATGGGAAAGCCTTCCCTTTTTCACTCTAGGACTGAAAAGAGTGGCTCTCTCATGCTCACTGATGGGCAACAACCACAGAGAATGTGGCTAACCCCTGGCCCTTAGTGGTTGTAGGTGCCACACCAGAAAGATATGGGGCAAATTATGAATGGTCTGAGGTATATTAAATGGCCAGAGCAGAGTCACTCACCTGCAGGTGAGTCAAATTGCTAGCATGCTATAGTGGCAAAGACTGTAAGCAGTAAGATGCTGTGTTGGAGACCAGAAAGGTGGACTGGGAGGTCAACACATTGAGGGGCTTTTATTTATTAATGTTATTTTTATTTTGTTGACTACATTATTTCAGTTATGTCAGTGGCCTCTTTTCAAAGAGATCCAAGCTAGTATTAATACTGACTAGGGGGAATTTATTCAGCACATTGGGGAACTTCATCTACTCATCATTGTTGTGAGGGCGACCCATTTTGCAGGAGCACTTCCTGTTTCTACTCCAGATGCTGAGGTGGCCCAGAGAAACAAACAGGCAAATGGAGAGAGAAGGAGATGACTGAGAGGTGAGTGAAATGGAGGAGAAAGCAAATATCAAAACTGCAGAATGTGTGCAGGATTCCAAGAAGATCTTCCAAAGAAATCTGTTCAATACACATGAGTCAGAAAATGATGGATGTATAATTACAACCCTCCAGTCAGAAAGGTTGCAGGATGATTTACTTAAAGAAATGGTGATGCAGTGTGAGCCAGAAAATAAAGGAGATGTTTCCTGGAGGGACATTATGGATAAAATACAAAAGGAGAATGCGGAGACAATCTTGAAGAAAAGTGGTGAGATTGAAAGACATATTCAGAGAAACTAAAAGAAGGCAGAAGGGGAGTAGCAGAAAAGAAGGCAGAAGAAAATGAGAAACAGATGTGTGTGGTAAGGATTCAAAGTAAAGAAGACAAAGAAATGAATAGGTATGAAGTGTGGGACAACTTAGTAGCTCCTTTTGGTGTAAAAGCACATGAGGTAAAAGCATTTTTTTTTAACAAAGAGACATTTTACGATAATATATTTGAGACAGTTTTTTCAATGGAAAGGTTTTATTGGAGAATATGAAAAAGAGACTGTAACCCATGGAATCTTTGTGTGATAAAAGCATTTAACAGGGAAACAAAAAGAGAATTCATGTATAATTTTGAACAGAGGTAGAAAGACAGACTTTGAAAGAGTATTTGAAAACTTTAAAGAAGTACTGGACATTGCAAAAGTTTATGACAAAAGGGGTATGGACTGGTGGCTGAGATTGTAATAGTGTGTTAGAAATAGAAAGAGAAAAAAAATGGCACAGATACCAAGCATAATAAATGTGGAGGGGAGTAGTGGTGTCATAAGATACAAGGGACAGCTCAAAACTTTTTTTGTGGAAAAGAAGGACATATGATAGTAACTGTCACAAAAGAGAATGTTATATTTGTAGGGAAATGGGACGTGATGCAAAAATGTGAATTGAAATGTTATAAATGTAACAAAATTGGACATTTAAGGATGAATCTGAAAATAATATAAACAAGAGTAAAGAAAAAGAAAGAAGAAAATGTACAAAGAGAAGACATTTTAGAAATATTAAAAACAGAAGAAAAATTAGATGAGAAAAAATTACAAAGAGGACATAGAGGAAGGATCTGAAATATGAGATGAAGAAGACATACACTGGGAGGTAGCAAAAAAAACCTTCATATTGGTAAAAGGGTAAAAGAAAGAAAGAAAAAGAAAAATTAAAGGAATTAGAAAAGAAAGGAAATGGATAAAAAAAATTATACAACTAATGATTGGGAGTTGGTATAATGTTTAAGGTGTTTGACTCCCATACACAACATACATAGGTACAGTGTTTGATTCTCACCTTTGGTTGGAAATTCTGTACACCTAGAGTGGTCTATTAAAAAGCTAGCTAAGTAGTTAGCTAAGAAATTATGAATCTAAGGAAAAGGGAAATGAAAAGTTTAGCGTGCTTTTTGCAAATGTGAATAGTATTAAGAATACAGCAAGAAGAATAAGAATTTAGGGGTGGTGTAATACATGTGATGTAGATGTAATTATATTAGAAGACACACGATTACAGACAGAGAAACTATGGGGAGGAAAGATAATCTGGAATTTGAGAAACAAGAAATGTTCTGGAATAGCTGTATTCTTTAAAAATACAGCAAAGATATATGTAGTTATAGCAAGAATGGGAACATTAACCACTGTAGATTTAAAATGTAAAGAACAAGTATTTGGAATTATAGCATTATATGCTGATACTAATTGTAAAAACAAAAATATGTTCCAAACACTGAACCACCACAAAGGAGCTCAAATCCAAGTAGAAATCCAAATAAAGTCCAAATGAGATTCCACAGAAACTTTATTACAAGGATAAGCGCTTTCACAACCTGTCCTGGTTGCTACCTCAGACCAAAATGAATTCTTAAAAACTCACACGCATTTTAAAATACATGTCATATAAAATCATCCAATCAAATCAAGAAAAGTGCAAATGCTTTTCAAGCTTAAAGAGATAGACAATTTAAAAACATAGACAATTCAAAAGCAGTTTAAAGGCAGCTTAGTTACAATTCAATAACATGCTCTCCCACCCCATCTAAAAAACATATGTAATCACAATAAAATGTATTATATATTACAATGTATACTTCTAAAAATATATATCTAAAAATATAAATATATATATAACAAAGAAGGAGTTTAACAAAACTGCTTCATGTTACTTTCTTCCTAAGTTTCCTACTTTTAAAAACTGGTTTCAGTGATATATAATCATTTAGCCCCGGTGGTTTATGTGCAGCTAACATCAAAATCCATCTGAGCTCTTTCTGTTCTATTACATAAATCCCCACCTCTCATGCTGTTTGTTAAGGTATCTATAATGGAAAAACTAAAATAATGATTCTCCCCATTTTGAATAATGTGTTTAGCTATTGCTCTGTGCTCCTGTCCTCTCCTGAAGCAATAAAGATGGTCACAAATCCGCTCTCTCAAGCATCTGTTGGTCTTCCCAACATAAAATGCCTCACAGCACACACACTGGGCCAAATATATCACATCCTTACTTTGACAATTCCCGGTCACTCTAAACTTATATAATCTCCATGTTGCAGGATGGACAAACAATTTGTTGGTCTCAATGTATTGACAAAATGCACAACTATTGCACCTCATTGTTCCATAATTGACCAAAGGGATATGGTCTATCCTTTCCTTGTAGCAAAGCATTTGTCTGAGTGACCTCTTATTCTTATATATAAACTTAGGCTTATCACCCACTATTTTCCTGACTTGGTCATCCGTCCCTAAAATATGACAATTCCTGTATAGTATATCCTTAACCAAGTTCGTATCTGCTGAGTGTGTCATGCTGTAATTTAGGGTTTGTATATCATCCACCCTTTTCTCGGAGGTCAGGCCACCTCTAATCGGACTGGAGAAGTAGGGTTTCCCTTTATTATCTCTCTTAGTCTTGGCTATCAAGCAAGCCTCATCTATCTCTTTCTCATGGTAGCATCTGGCTACAAACTTATCTCTCAGAGTCATCAAACTAGTCTCAAAGTCCTGGTCCCTTGCATGTAGTCTTGACATTCGTACGGCCTGGTTTTTAACATGTTTAAAAATGTGGGGTGGATGCATGCTCGTGTGGTGACCATAGCTATTATGATAGCAATCCTTTCTATGCAATCTAGTACATATCTTCCCTGTTGTCATTTCCATTATTACTTTAACATCCAAGAAGTCAACACTGACCCTTGAACTGTTCACAGTAAAATTTAAGAATTCTGTGCTATTATTTAAGTATTCAACAAATTCATATAACCTTTCTTCAGTGTCACCCCATAAAAGAAGCAAATCATCTACAAACTGTCAAAAGAACAATATATTCCTACTAGAAACATTGTTGTTCATCATGAAACTTTGTTCCCACTCAGCCATTACTAAATTGGCATAGCTATTAGCTGTGGGGGTCCCCATGGCTACTCCAGATGTTTGTAAAAACTACTTTGTCTCAAATGTAAAAACATTGAATTCCAATATCAGTTCAAGTAAAAAACATATTAAATCAATCTTTTCCACACTTAATGTGGCATCCTTCTTCAAGAATTCCCTTAGATAACATATTCCTGTTTCATTGGGAATGCTAGTAAAAAGGGATGCCACATTTAAGGTAACCAAAAGTTCTTCTCCAGTTGCCTTATAATTGCTTAAAAAAGCATAAAAATATTTCAAAAAATGTTCTGTGTCTCTCAGTATTAAACAATATTTAGATATCAAGGGTCTCAGTTGTTTTTCCATAAAAATACATGCTGGCTCAGTGATCCACCCAGGCCCTGCGACTATAGGTCTGAAGGGTGGTTTCAATATGTTTTTATGGACCTTGGGAAGATCATTGAAACTGGGAACAGTTGGTGTATCAACAACAACATATTTATATAAATAATCAGATATAACATTCTCCAAAAAACAATTTTCTGCTCCAAATGTTTTTTATTAATTTTTCAAATAATTCCATTGTATAATAATCTTAATACATTTTCTGATAAGTAAAGCAGTATGATTAACTATATGCAATATTTACAGTTGGCCTACAATTAAATTATTATATTGATCAGTCTAGTCAGAGTAACATCATATTAATGAGAGATCATTTGTTCCTTTTTCTTTCACTCTCATTAAGAGTTTAAATTCAAGTTTAGTGTCTCAATAAGTGATAATATTTTTCCCATGGATTCTTGTTCCATCATCTTGGTGCTATTCTTAGTTCTTTTACTCTGGTTTCCAGTAATGCAGTTTCCTTCAATATTAGCAGAAATACTTTAAATGATGGTTCCAGATTTGATTTCCATTTTCTGGTAATACATTTTCTAGCATTTGCTAGAATGTTCCATAATCGGTAGAGATTGCTATTATTTAATTCTAAATTCTCATTAACATTCAACAAAATTAGAGATTTACTTACTACAAATGTATCTGAGAATATGGCTTGTATGAAATTGCTGACATCTTCCCAACATTTTTTAACTTTAGTACAGTCATGAAATACATGTATCCAATCTGCTTTACAACTCTGCAAGCATCTCCAACATGTAACATTCTTAGAAGTATTACATTTTTAATCTATTTGGAGTAAAAAAAGATCTATGCAAAAATGTCCATGTGTAAATTCTCCAAAATTGTATGTTGGATATCAATTTAACAGAATTTAGTATTTTGGTTTTATTTTCCAGGGATACATTTATTGAATGGCCTTTTGTTATATGATTGCAAAATTTTTGATTGATTTTAGCTTTATAGTTTATTAAAATTTTATATAATTTTGATGTCAAATTTTCCCAGTTTTGATTATTGTATACTATTTCATATAAATGAGTTATAAGTGTAGGTTTATCTCTAAAAGAAGAATTGTTAATTATTCTGCATAGATCTTGTGAGTATTGTAATACACTTTGTAATAATACCCAGTCTGATATAGAGAGATTATAAGTTTTTATTATAAGTTGACTATCCAAAACCTTATGTTCATTAATGCATTGTTGCCAGCAAATTAATCGTTTGTTTTCCCAAGTAATGAAAACCGTCCTATGCATTTTGTTTGGAAAATTTCTTGTTACTTTAAAAGGATATAAAAGTTCTAGTCATAACTTTATATCTGTATTAGAAGTTACAAATCTTCTAAATGAATTATACATATCATTTAAGTATTTTAGATTAGTAACTATCTAGGTATAACATTAAGTACAACATTAGAAAAAATTTTAAATATAAATTACAGGGAAATCATAGACACAATAAAGTCAAATATAATAAAATGGAACAAAATATATATAACATTTGAAGATAGATTGCAAGTAATAAAAATGATATTACTTCCAAAAATCCTATATATAACACAAGCTATTCCAGTAATACCAGACAAATATTTAAAAAAAAAATAAATACATTATTATTAAGATTTCTCTGGCATCCTAACAAAAACAGAATAGCTTGTACACACCACATTAGACCATGGAAACTAGGTGGAATCAATTTCCCGGATATTGAAACTTATATTAGAACCTCCATTTTTAAAATAATTATAAATTGGATTGATCTGTGCTATTCTTCTAACTGGAAATCTCTCCACACTGTTGTTTATTCAAATGAAAATACCATTTTAAAGAATTTAATGATAGACGATCATATTAATAAACCATGACATATCTTATCTCTAGCCTTCAATATACTCTAACAAAAAAACAATTTTCAATTTGATGGTTGTAGCTCTCAATCAATGAATGCACTTCTATTTCATCAATCACCTTACATGTGTTTGCACAGTCTAGTAAATTATTCATAGATTCTAAATAGAAGGACTTGTCTATCACCACTATTAAATGCCCCTTATCTGCTGGTTTAATAATTATTTCCCCATCATTACAAAGCCTATTCAATGCCTGTTTTTCATTCAATGTCATATTATAGAATCTCTTACCCCTATAGTTAGACCTAAAAATGTCATACAAATCCTCTCGCATGCTTTAACAAAAACTTCTATACTAGGTAGTAAAGTTGGTGTGAATACGCTCAGTTTTCTGAAAAGATTTACATTGGCATGATTTTCAGAGCTTACATTGTACATCATTTTCAAAGTGACATTACGTGCAAACAGTCTCAATTCAGTTAACGTATCTGGTAAATCCGCTTGTGTAGACGGTATAAAACTCAGGCCCTTATTCAACACTTTAACATCATGCTCATCCAGTTCTCTCATGGAAATTTGCAAACTAAGTCATCTGCCAGATTTTCTTCAATGTCTGTACCTGTCCCTCTCGAAACGATTGTTTCCTCTTGAACTTTCTTCCTTCTGGTTCCACTTCCAACCCCCTCTTCGACAGTACGTGAAAAGGAAGAGGTAAAACTGGAAATGAATGTTCACGGCTGATGGAGGGCTCTATTCCCTCTGTTGTAGCTTCCTTATTAGTTGTTGTGGCCTTCTGTCTTACCACTTGTTTGAATTCTGAACTGGCTGTTGTATTACTGGGAGCGTTTACTTGCTGCTGCACCTGATTGATGGTAGTGGAATTGGATGTTGCCACTGCCATACTTTCAGGATTGTGCAAGGATGTTATAGGCGGTTGTGTATTGCTATTTACAATGTTATTATTCTTTTCAGTATGAACAGGGCCTGCTCTCAGTTCTTTAGGTCACGAGAAGACGTTCCCTTTCTGAAAATCTGCCAAATCTCTTCTTAACTTTTTCTCCTTCATTTGAAGCAGCCTCCGTTCATAAGAACCGATCTGATCTATCAATTCAGACAGCCGAGTATAAACAAAACTGTCCTGTGAATTTTTGTATAACAATGTTTGTGCTTGTCTTATTTTCTCACTTAGGAAGAAAGTAACATAAAGCAGTTTTGTTAGACTCCCTCTTTGTTATATATATATTTATATTTTTAGAAGTATACACTGTAATATATAATACATTTTATTGTGATTACATATGTTTTTTAGATAGGGTGGGAGAACATGTTATTGAATTGTAACTAAGCTGCCTTTAAACTGCTTTTGAATTGTCTATGTTTTTAAAATGTCTATCTCTTTAAGCTTGGAAAGCATTTGCACTTTTCTTGATTTGATTGGATGATTTTATATGACATTTATTTTAAAATGGGTGTGAGTTTTTAAGAATTCATTTTGGTCTGAGGAAGCAACCAGGACAGATTGTGAAAGCACTTACCCTTGTAATAAAGTTTCTGTGGAATCTCATTTGGACTTTATTTGGATTTCTACTTGGATTTGAGTTCCTTTGTGGTGGTTCAGTGTTTGGAATATATTTTTGTTTTTAACTGGACTATTATGTATTTGTTCCATCACTCAGGAACAAGACTTTTTCTTTCTTTACTTTAGATTTTAGATTATGTAGTGATAAATATGAGTATTATAAGAAGAAGAGACTTTAATTGTGATTTAAGAGGCAAGTATAAAAACAAAGGAAATGATATAAGAAAAAATATTAGATGTTATAAGATTTGTTAAGTTAAAACTTTTCAGACAAAACTTCATGGACTTACAAAAGGGGCATATATAGAACTGGAAAAGATGGTTATAGAATCGGGAGGTTTAGTTATAGGAGAAGGGGAGGTAGTTGAAACAGGAATTTCTGATCATCTTATATATGGCTAGAGATAAAGGAAAAAAGGAATATGCAAAAATAGGTAAAGGAATAAAAAAGATAAATGAAAAAGCATAGAATGAAGAAAGAAAGAGATTAGTAATACAGTTATGGAAAGATCATATTACTATGAGAACATTTTAAATTGGCCTGAATGGTGGATATTTAAGGAAAAATGCAAAAAAAGTGTTTACAGTGGCAATATGATCTGAGAAAAGCAGAGGAAGAAAAATGCAAAAGAACATATAACAATGCATTGGAAGATTTAGAACAAAATGGCAGAATGTACATTGACAAAGAAAAATAATTTTATGAAAGAAATCAAGAAAAATACAAAAACTGTTATATAAGTAAATATATTTTTTGCAAGGAAAAAGAGAAGTACTGAGTTAATTAAGCAGATTAATAAAGGAAGATGATAGTGTAAAGACAGAAATAAAGCAAAGTAAAAGGAGAACTAGAACTCAGGGAAAAACAGAAAAGAGAATAAAGAGTTGGAAAAGGAGATTTCTTTAAATGAGCTAGCTAAAGTATCAGGACAAGTAAATATAGACTTGACTGCAGAATTATGTTGTGGAATTCTTAAGTTCATATGGAAGAAGGAAGATAGAAGACAAAAACTGGAGACCAATAGCACTGAATAGCAATGGTTATAAGATCTTTATGAAAATAATACAAAAGAGATTTGAAACTAAAATGGAAAATATGGAATATAGTATATATAGTATAAAGGGGAAGTGTTGTTTAGAATAATATATCTGAGAAAGTTAGGACATTTTGTATGTCAGTGTATAATATTAATAAAATAAAAAATACTTGCAATTGGCTGGTTAAGCCAAGAGGTGCATATGAACAAGGTGTAAGATAGGGATGTCCAATGAGTTGCATACTTGTCTGCATTAATTAATAATGAGATAGTATGTGAAATAAATCATAAAATGAAGGAGGTGGGGTATATAACACCTGAATGGTTAAGAATTCCAGTTCTGTTCACATATGCAGATGACATTATAACAAATGACAAGTAATAATATGCTACATGAGCAGTATTTTTGAATAAACACTTATCTTTGATCATGTCTTCTGGTCTCCATTATCTGTTCTTGTGTATGTAATTTGGTGACTTGTGCATGTTATATGTCTTTTTTTTTTCTTCTAGATTTATACTCAGAATTGCTGACCCCCTTTGGTCTACACTCCCTTTATCCTACTTCCCAACCAGTCACCATTATTAATTGGTAAATCACATGCAGTTCTCCATTTTGGAATTTCCTTGTGAAACATTATCACTTCTGAATTAGCAAAATCTTAAGCTTAAAAAGAACTTTAAACCTAATGAACAGCCACATTTCAGATAAAAAGAAAATCTACTTGAGTAAATATTTTTGCTCTTAAATTATAATGAATAACAGTTATTTGCTATTTATGAAGCTTACAGTATCTCAAAAAGAATGAAAATTTTAAAAAATGTTTCAGTTTTTTTAAATTATAATTTATTTGGGAAGAATGAACAATTTGATTTGCCTCACTTTTTTATTCAAACTGTACTGCCGCCACTTTTTGTAAACAAGATACATCTTTATTGAATTCTCAGTCTAGTCAATCATGACATAGACAATCATACATTTATATAAATGAAAAACTATATTGACATATTTTCAGTTGCAAACATTATGTATCTCTTCATAGTATTCTGTACAGTCATTGTCAGTCAAATATTACATAGCTCATTCAATTCCTGCTTTTCCTTAAACCTCATTCATCATCCAAAACATTATTCTGCACGTATTCTTCCCACAGTTCCCATTTTTTCTATGCAATTTGCTCCTTCATTTTTCTAAATATTCTACCTCCAGTTCTTTTATCCCTGTTACTATGTTCACTACATCTAGTATAGTTAGTTTAGATTTTGATTTTGATTTTCAAGTAATTGCTTTTTTGGCAGCCACCAGAATTAAACATAGCAAGGCCTTAGACAACTCTGACTCTGTATCACAGCTCGAAAAAGCCATTTCCTCAGTTACACCAATTTGCTCACCCAGTATTTCTGATAGAGTAGACTGCAAGGATTTTTTAACTTCTGACAACTCATTACCATCCCCAAAAATGTCTGGAGTTACCTCTTTGATCCCCATCACACCTCCAACATTTGCAATCTACCTGAAGAAAAATTCTTTGCCATCTACTTGAGGTATAAAAATACATATGCAAATGCTTCTAAGCAAAGATCATGAAGATTCTAGACTTTGTTACATATTTGGGAGCAATACATATATCCTCCAATTGTTTCTTTGTGAACTGCTCATCCAGTCTCTCTTTTCAAATCTTTCGAATCTCCTCTGATGGATTCCTATAGTTATCGTATAGTATTTTATATGTCCTACTAATTAATCATGTTTAACAGCAGCTTCAGTTCTAGATTCTATTAAAAACTCTACCAGTGCAGATCTTTCACTTAGACTCCACTATTCCTTTCTGTATGCTTATACTGTGATATCAATTCTTGTCAGGGAAGGCAATCTCTAGCCTCCAGTCCAAATGAGTACTTGGTCTCCTCCCACTGTATTGCCTTTCCTTCTCTAATTATTTACACCCAATACCTTAGTTCCTTTGCCAGTTTTCTCCAGGAAATTAAGTACCTTCTTGACTATTCTCTGTACCCCATATTGCAGTCATCCCTATTTTCAGAATCACCTTTTTACATTCCTTTGTTGGCTTAGTTCTTAGAATATTTTCTGCTACTTTATGAATATAATATTCCGCATAGTTATTGTTATTTTCCTAAGGGTCTGCATCCAAAATACCAGTCTCTCCTTATTTCTTGAGCCCTCCCCATTTCATCATCATCCCTTTCCAGTTTGAATGACACCTGCTTCTGTTTTGTATAGGAGCTTAACTGTGTACTTGTGATATACCTCTTCAAATCAGGTAGTTCCAAACCACCTTGTTCTATTGGAAGGATCAGCTTATCCCACTTGACTCTTGCCCTCCCAGATGAAGTCCTTCAACTCTCTATTAATTGCTATCAACAACTTCTCCTCTGGGTGATAAAAATATTCCTGACATGTGTATAAGACTAAATGGACTAAAAACATATTCACTTCTTGTATGTTGTTATCCATATCCATAAAACAGAGCTTCCAGTTTCTCAGTCTTTTGTTTTGTATTATCTGTTTAGTCTTTCCCATAGATCCTTAGCTGACATAACAGAATCCTTTTTAATCCATAATCCTAAGTACTTCATTTTAATATATCCCCAGAAGTATGGGTATTGCTGAACGAGTTCACATGTGGTTTACAGCTATTGGCTTTATTTTATATTCATTTACTTTGTATCCCAAAAAGACCTGAAACTGTCTCAGAATGTTTCACAACACTGAAATTTCCTTTTCTGCTTTATCAGGTACAAAAAAAAAATCATCTGCAAATAAAGCCAACTTTGTCTTGATTACCATACCAATTATATCGTTGAATATCAAGCCCCTTACTTTCTTTGCCAATGGTTCTAAATATAATTGAATTAACAATGGGAAAGAGGACACCCTGCCCTGGTTCCTCTGCTGAAAGAGAACATATCACAGAGGGCCCCCAGTTTAAGTTTTGCCTCTGAGCCTTCATATATCCTCCTAATTCAGCCTTATCATTTTATCAGAGAATGCAGATGCTTCCATTGCCCTACTCATAAAATCCCAGGATATTCCGTTGAATACTTTCTCTGCATCAAGACCCACCAAAACAGTGGGATTTTCTTACATTCTACTTCCCTCTGGATCATCATTGTTCTATCAATGTTGTGAAATGTTTGCCTGCCCTCCACAAAACCACAGTGATCCATATCTATCAATTTTGGTATCACCTTTGTCATTCTTTTAGCCAATATAGGCATAAACACATTGTAATCATGGTTTAGAATTGAAATGGGCCTATATAAAGCTGGATCTGATGGGTCTTTTCCATCTTCCTACGTTCATAGGTAGGTACTAGGCTATCGGCCCTAGGGCCTATACAAGCCCAGCCAAAAAGGTACCTTGGCTTTTGCCACACAAGAAAATTATGTTCCTATGCCACTGTTGAGCAGAGCCACAGAAGTAATCCCCGGGGTGAATTTCCTATTTCCCATCCAATCATCAAGATTTTTCTTGAAGAGTACTAATGAGGAGCTTTGTTTGATATAGATAGGTAGTTTATTCCAGAGTATGGGAAGACTCTGGGACAGGACTCTATCCCGCCGGCATGTTCTGTTTATTGTGGTGACAAGGTTTAGATCCTTAGAGCATGTAGCTCAGAGGGATTGGGACTTCTTTTAGTGGAGCATGTCCAACAGCTCTGGGTTTGCCATAACTTTGAATGTTAGGCAGAGATCACCTCTGAGTAGGCGATATGCGACGGAGTAAAGCTGGAGTTTTTTGAGATGGTCTGCGTAGGGCATCTGTTTGAGGCCAGTAATCCTCTTTTTGAGGTATTTCTGCTGCCTTTCCAGTTGTTGTTGATGTCTTGTGAGTTACATACCAAAAGGGGCGTTTTACTCTATAATGGGTCTAATGAGTGATGAGTAGAGGGGAACAATGACCTCTTTTTTTCTGGATGAGAAACCTTTTGTGATGAGGTGTGCCACGTAGAAGGATTTCCTGACTACTGTGGCGATGTGATTATCAAAGGAGAGACTACTGTCCACCTGTGTCCCAAGGTCTCATCACACTTTTGGTGTTAAGTAGTACCGCCTATGTTGTAGTTCATGGGTACAGAGTTTTTACCAAAGGGGATGACAATGCGCTTTTTGGCATTGAGCTTGAGGCCATGGCTTTGACACCAGGCATCTGTCTCAGGACCTTTTGTAGGATGTCCACATCGTTAGGAGTTTCACTTATGGCTCCTAGTTTGCAGTCATCCATGAACTGCATTAGCCAAAGACCTTCTGTGTTAGCCTGTACTTCAGAGAACTAGATACCAAACAGGAGAAGACCCAGGACTGAACCCTGTGGTACTCCACTTGTCACTGGTCTGAAGTCGGATTTGAAGTCTGCTACTTTCACAGTGTGGGTTCTGTCAGTGAGCCAGTTGGCAACCCATCTTGTGACACAGGGATTTATACCTAGTTTAGTGAGTTTATCTATAATTCCAGAGTGGGGTATGGTGTTGAAAGCCTTGGCAAGATCTAGATAGGCTGTGTGCACCACCTTACCCTTGTCTACGGCTTTGGTGACTGCTTCAAAGAAGTCTATCAGGTTTAGGAGACATGATCTGCCTTTTACAAACCTGAACTGGGTGGGGTCCAGAGTTTGGAGATTACCAATGTCTTTATTTATAAGTTCCATGATGATACATTCCATGGCCTTGCAGACCATGCTCATCAGGCTAATGGGGCAGTAGTTCCTGGGGTCCGTGGTGGCTCCCCTCTTGTGGAGTGGGATAACTGTTGCTGTGTGCCATTCAGCAGGCACAAAGCCAGAGGTGAGGCTATGATTGAACATGGTACTTAGGTGGGGTGCCAGTTAGTTCTGTAGTTCATGAAGAACGCAGCCTGGGATGTTATCTGGTCCCATGGATGCTGTGTTCTTGGCTTTGGAGAGTGTGTTTTTTACCTGTGCGGCTGTGATTACAGGAACTTTGCATTCTTCTGGTATAGAGATGGGCTCTTTAGGGGGTGGGGGGTAAAGTTAGCACTGAACCTATCTGCCAGGATGTTGGCAATATCAGTTGGGTCTGTATATTTAGTGCCATTGTGCTGTAACTCAGAGCAGATCTGAGTGTTGCCATTGAGATTCTTGACATAGCTATAGAATGCTTTGTTGTTGTCTTTAGAATCAGTGGCGATTTTGTTTTCGTAACTAGCTTTGGAGGATTTATCAGGGATCACAGCTTCTTACTGAGGCTGACCAGGGAGCTCCTCCACTCATGGGATTTTACTCTCTTTTGCAACAGTTTCTTCCTTCTGTTGTACAGTTTGTTTATGGCAGGGGACCACCAGACTGGCTTCCTTTTTTTGGAGGATAGCGTCTTGGTTCTGTTTGGGATAGCATGATCCATGCACTCGTGTAAGTGCTTATAAAGTGCAATTGTGTAGGATTCAGTAGTTGTAACTGTACTGTCCATCTGCATGGGTGTCATGGAGTTCACCACTTCTTTCTTAAGAAGCATGAAGTTGGCTTTGGAGAATTTTTTTACCATGGTTTCCTTAATGGGGGTGGGGCGTGGGGGCACGATGTGGATATCTAGGGTAATTAGCTTATGGTCGGATCGCACTAATGAGGCGTTGACTTCAGGTGTGAAACACCAGTCACTCATGTTGGTAATGACTAGATCTAGGATATTATTGCCTCTGGTGGGGGTGTGGATAAGTTGATCCAGGGCATTGGAGTTTATGAATTCCAGAAAGATTTGAGCGAAGGAGTTGGTACATGAGTAGTTTTCCCAGTTAATGGCGGGGTAGTTGAAATCGCCCATTATTAGGTTGTTTGGTTGAACCCTAATATTTTCCAGTACATCAAGAAAAGAGGAGTGGGAATCCTGGGGCATGGTGGGGGATCTGTAGCAAGCTACAATTTGGATTGCAGTTTTGCCCAGAGTTAGTTGCACTTGGATAACCTCAGCTGCATTATGCTGAGCAACTACCCTGGAGGTGTGGATATCCTTAATGAATATGGACACACCTCTGCCTTTGGTGTTCCGGTCCAGGTTACATGGCCGAAAAGTGTGGTATGAGTTATAGCCTGGTAGTGCAGGTGTGCTCTCTGGAGCCTTGAACCAGGTCTCAGTCACTGCACAGATATCTGTTCTCCATTTTAAGGAGTGCCTCAAGTGAGTGTATTTTGAGATTTAGACTTATAGCAATGAGTAGCATAACCCTCAGTTTTTGCTTGCCTGTTCCTGTTACAGTGGTGAATTTGTTATTTGAACCTTGCCTAAAAAAGGCACTATAGGGGTGGCAAGAACCTTAGCCAGTATTTGGAATCCCAGGGGTGACAGGTGCAGGCCATCTCTGGCAAGCATTGTGGTCTGTTGACCATGTCATCCCAGGCAGACAGATACTGGATCCCTTTAGAATGACACCAGAAGCTTAGCCAATTGCTGAAGTCAATAATTTTGTCCTTGTACTGCGGTATCATTCTGGGTGATGGCAGAATGCTACTCAGGGCTAGGGTCATACCTGCCTGGGCTACAAGATCAGAGAGCTGTTCCATGTATCTTTTCATGTAGTTCAGGGAAGTACATCTCAGGTTGTTCACATCAACATGGACAATGACAGAGTCATATTTGTACTTGTTGTGGAGTGACCTGAGTTTATGGGTTATGTTGCAGATCCTGGCACCCGACAGGCAGCTGACAGTAACCTTCTCCATGTTTAGCCTGGTGAGTGGGACATCAGTGTGCCTGACTATAGAGTCACCTATGACTAGTGTGTTTGGTACGTTGTTTTGCCTTATTGGCTGTGGTTGAGTGGCACACTGAGTCTGCGGGCTATGTGTCATTTGGTTGTGTTGGGGGTGGAGGTTGCTTGCATTTCTGCTTTGGAGGTCTCTGTTGCTTGAGCAGATTATTATTGAGAGCCTCTGTGAATGTTTTTGTGTTTCTATTTGTGGATTTTGGTGGTGTAGATTTAGTGAGACTATGCGATGAGTGTGGTGTGGTGCAAGTGTTTACCTTCTCCACTTGACTGTCAAGTTCAGTCTTGGTTGGAGAGAGCTTTACCTCCAGTTTGGCTAGATAAGTGCATCTCTCACAGGTTGTAGTGTTGGGTGGTAGGAGGAGACAGTTGTCTGTGTACATGAGGCAATTTCTACATTGCCCCAAGATGCCCAGATTCATCAGATAGACAGGAGAGAACACTGGGAGCTGACCTTTGGACATGCCTGAATAAAAAACTATTTTCCTCTAGATAAGTGAGGAAAGTGAGTACAAGAGTTGTTTTTCTCTAAGCAAGTGAGGAAAGTAAGTACCAAAACTGTTTTCCTCTAGGTAATGAGGAAGGTTGAGTGCTGTAGTAATTAGTAGGTTATTTAGTGCTTACAAGTTCCGAACAAGTGCTGATCACGAATAAGCAAATTCAAGTGCTAAAACTAAGAACCTGTATCTAGACTAAACTAGTTACAGGAAAGGGGGGAAACAAGTGCAAATGCGGGCTTTTAAATCAGAAAGTTGAGAGAGATGGAAAAACTGCCCAAACGGCCAATAACTACAATTTCTGGGCCAGAACCACTCCTTATGTGGTAGATAGGTTACCTAGTGCTTACCACTCCCACTGATAAGCTAGAAGGCTTCCCTCCAACACAGAAAGCTTTAGGTACTGAAGCCACCAAGATGTTGGTGCTTCTTCTCCTTTTAAAATACAATTGAACAAATCTTTTCAGATTTTTACTACTTTTTTTCCCTCCTAGCTTCCAAACCTCCATAGGAATACCATCTATTCCTGGAGACTTTCCTGTAGATTGATTATACATAACCATTTTTATCTCATCTTCTCCTATCCTAACTCTTAGTAATTGAGCCTCATCTACCTCTGACCTTGGCATATTTAATTCTTCTGTAAACATTTCCATTTGTGCCTTTTCTTGATTTCCACATTACTCTGCTTTATACAGATTTTCCTAAAATTCCTGCAATATTTTAATACCAATACAGGATCTCTGGTTATTTTCCTTAATGTAGGCTTTCTAAGTTATGCAACAAATCTTTTTACTTTCTGTTGCCTGAGCCGTTGTGTTTATAATTTTTGAGCTCTGGAGTTATATATCAAAAAACAGTTGCTTAACAGAAAAAATTCTAAACTCATGCATATTATCTAGGTAGTGCCTTATTTTCTCTTTAGCACTCTGCAGTTGCACCTCTTCTTATTCTGTGAGATTCCCCCTATTCTGCAATGCTTTAACCTTTGTCAGTACCTCAAAATAATTCTTGTCACTTCTTAACCATATCTCTTTTTGTGTTATTTCTATCCTAGTTTTAAACTCCACTTTCATTTTAAACCATTCCTTAGCTATGTTTTTTGAAGAAATTTCTGTTTGCCTAATAATGCCTGAATAATTTCCACTACCCACTCCTTAAATTCCTATCTGTTTAACAGATAAACGTGGAAGTGTCAGTGTCTCATTTTTATTTCATTATGCTGCATTTTTATTTTAGTTATCATTGGCACGTGATCTGAAATAGATATTGGATACATATCAAAACTTTCAACTGAATGCACATGTTCCTGTGAAATATAATTTATATTTAGCCTGGCACAGTTTTTATACCTTTGGGGATAATATGCAAATTCTGTTTGAGCTCATACTACTGAAATCACATCTTCCATACCAAATATTTTCATAAATTCCTTCAAATATCTACCCTCTTTTGTTATATTTTCCCTTCTAAGCCCCCCAGATACATCCTTACTATTGCAAAGCAAATTTCAGTCCACACTTATATGTAATATCCCCTGCTAAAAGCATAATTTTCCCATAATTTTCTTAATCTCAATTGTAACAGTTATAGGTGGAATATAAATACACACTAGCATAATCCTCCTCATTTGCCAGTAGCCTCTTACTTTTACTACTACAAATCTGCCATTATTATCTGTTTTTCCTCTAGCAATTCATATAAGTACTCCTTTTTACTTTGCCCCAGGAATTCCACTTAATAACCATCCTGAAATCCTTTCTTCATCAAATTCCCATGCTCAATTCTATCCAAATGTGTCTCCAGTAGCTTAGCTACTTGCACTCTACACTTTTGATATAGTTCACGACTCTTTCTTTTTTGTATATATATATATATATATATATATATATATATATATATATATATATATGTATATATATATATATATATATATATATATATATATATGGGAGCATTCACATATAAAGATAATATGGAAAGTGCTGCCATTATGAAAATACGTTATTATTCCTGCTTGTTATGTATAACAGCTTTTACTAATGTCTTGTTTCAGCTTTTGTGTTACATACATTGGCAGGTTGATCTTTTATACAGTTGTTTCTTGTCATATCCATTTGAACCCATGTCACATCTTATGAGACTTTTTGTTTTAATGAGACCATCCAACAAAACAAGAAATACACCCTCAGAATACCTCCATAATCTATTAGTTTAATACAAACATACAAAACCATGTACATCTTCAAATAATGAAGTTTAATAATAGGAACAATTGTCCCAGACTGACAGCTATACTGACCTATAATGAAGGATATTATGCTAGGATGCATGGTTCAGCCTGTGCTTTTATTTACACTAAGTGCTGTCTGTTTTTGTCTTATCTTTATTTCTCTCCCAGATGTTGTAAACAGTGTGAATGCTTTCAGAAAACATTATCTTTTAGCCATCGAAAGAAAAAGCATTCTAGATTTATTACCCTTATCAGCTTGTCTTCACAGAAACATGAGAACTAGACCCGCAGTTGTCTTCAGCTACAAGCTTCTCATGTTGCACTTCGAACATATATACATATATACTTTTCCTTACATCCAGTGGTTTGTTATTTACTTGCTTCCCCTTAAAACGTGTTATTAGATCAAGCCAAGAGCCTCAATGCCTTCATTCCCCTATGCAAAAGTAGGAAAATGCATACCAATTGTTCATATATCATGCTCTTTTGTCCAGACTTTCTTTTCTTATTACCTTGCAGTGACTGCATTTCTTAAAAATGAACAAGAAGAAAGAAAAAACAAAGAAGGAAAACTGCACCCTTTTAGTATCCCTATTACAAGCAAAAATAACCGAAAAAGCTTTACTTTATAATATACAGTATATGTCATGTTTTATAAAAATACTGCTAAGAACAAAAACTTCATTCCTTTCTCTTCCCCTCTCCTTAATTTTCTTCCAAACATAAAATAGGGCATATGCTTTGGAGTTCCCTATAAGTTTGACAGTCACAAAGGTTCAATATTTTCAGGTTTTCTTGTTTCACTACATTTCACAAATGTGATCTATGCTTTGTAATCCCATATTTATTCATCAATTTCTGATTTGCTGGTTTTCTTCCTGTTGATCGCCATCTCCCATCTCCAATTTCTGGTTTATTTCAAATGTACTCCTGGTCATTCTGGTGAACTCCTGTGTTCTTTGATGTCTGTCAAGGATTTTCCTTTGAAACATTGGGAAAGGTTTCATTGGCATCTATGGCTATAGAGCGCTACGGCTCTATTAGCTTTATTATTAGAAGAATAAGAAGCATAATTCCTTATGTTTGATAGCTCACTTTGTATCGGACAAACTTTTGTATTTCCTCCTTATTATGATCTGCATCCAAAAATGACTTTGACCCTGCAGGAAAAATATTTTGTAGATAGCTGTATATACCAGCTGGAATCTCATACCTGCTTCTCAACAGTCTCTGATTGCTCAAATAAATTTACTCCTCTTCTGCCTGGTATACAGTGAGCAATCATTTTCCATAAACAGTCTATTGAGCCAACTTTTAGTTCTTTGTCCTTCTGCCACAGTTTTGTCAGAATTAACTCTTTCTGCTGGTCTGCTGGTAGGATGGAATCTTTACTATTAGAGGTCTTGGCCACTTTCTCATAGCCAGGTTTGGAACATACACACAAAGTAGACTTCAATTAACAACTCCTACTGCAGAATTCCAGTCCAGTTACTTATTTGTGCATTCATAAAATTAATACAGTCTGTTCCCTCCAGTTTCTTTGGTACAGCAGAAAATCACAAATTTTTCCTTTGTGCTCTCACCTCTAATTCTGCCATTTTGAAACATCCCTTCTTGAGCAGTCTCATACTCAGCCAACCTTTTCTTCATTTTGACCTCTGATTTTTGTCATTTTATGAGTTCATTTGAATATCTGTTTAAAGTTTCTTCCATTTTTTCCAGCCTTTTGGTATATGAGTCAATATACTCCTTCAGTTTTTCCTTTATTTTAATTAGTTCTGAACACATTTGAATAATTTTTTTCCTCTAGATTACTGGGAGTCATTACTTGTAACAAAACTGGGGCTTGAACTGCTTTTTGCTGTACAACCGCAGAATCCTTTCCAGACAGTATTTTCTCCTCATGTTTTGTGATTGATTTTCTTTCAGGTCTCTAAATTTCTTCTTTGCTGGCATCCAGGCAGTGTACATACTAGCCAGTAACTGAAATTTACCAAAAAAAAAACAAATTTATTGTCTCTTTTTTCTGAGTTTATGTTTTCACACTGTAAAATTTGAAATTAAGCTGTTACTCAGAGTGCAGTTATCTTGGAAGTCAGCTGTACAATGACCTCTTGGTTGCTGCTGTAAAATTCACATAATGCTCTGAAACCATTTGTTAGGCTTAAAATAAAATTATACAATCATTTAATGACTCATAATGAGTTCCTATTATATAACTATTCTGCTCAAGATGTATTTTCAGCATTGATTTCTTTGTGTGGTTGTGCTATTTTTCCTTGCCAAGCATCAAAAAGAATTGTAACTAGTACAAAACTATGGCATGGAGGGGCCCAGCACCATGTTTGTTTAGTAGCATAGGCACCTGAGGATGAGCTGTAACAGTCAATGCCGGCTTGCTGATCCATTTTGCGTTTGGCAGGTGTTAGGCATGCAACAATGGCAACAACTAGCAGTAGCTGTATTTATCATCTGTAGTTACTGCTTTGGCTTGTGCTAATTCAAACAGGGACATTCCTGCTGAGTGAGAGAATAGGAAGTATGTGTTGGAGCATGCACACCTCTAGCGCCAATAGAACAGCAAGTTGGTAGGTTGCCTATGGGCAGGCCACTATGACTGACCAGCTCCTCATTACTCAGCTCTCACCACTGAGGTAATGGATAGGTCAGAAGGCAAAAACAAATGGGTAATAGGGATCTTCTCTAGCCCAGGGATATGCAACTCTCACCCTAGTTTAATGAATTCTGGAAAAGATTTCCCAGGCAATAGAGGAGCCAATGTTGGAGGGAGGAATTGACTGGTCAACTCTAGCTCACCCATCCTGGGTTGAGGATGGCAGTTTAGTGTGATCTTGTAATGATGTACAGAGGAGACTTGCTGTTGTAGCAAGTTCATCAACAGGATTTGGACCGTTTTGCAGTGTACCCACACCAAGCAAAGTCTGGTACAGCTAAAGTTGAGCATGTGCAGAAGCATGCATGCTCAGGTGGCTGGTTATGTAGACTAAATCCATCAGTTGCAAAGAGAGTCTGGGGTCAGGGTTAAGCAAAAAACTCTGATACTTCCTTTGACCATCACTCATCCAAATGGTAATAAATGGACCAGTCAAGTCATGCTAGTGCTGATGGTCTGCAGACAGTGCTGATAAACATTAGATAAAAAAAACTGTTGTAATCTAGACTTACTGGTCATTGGTCTCACAAAGATCTTTGGCTACACAGATGCAGGGAAACCGGATAAATTTAGCTGTTTCTTTCAAAAGAACAAAATGTCTTTTTTTCAGAAGCACTTTTTAGTTAGTACATCACTAGAAATAGTTATTGAAATATTTATAATAGTAGATTAGGTTTCTTTTCAAAATATCTATTCTTTATATGACAGAGTTAACTGACTGTAAAAGACTTTTTTATCAGGTGTTAGCTATTAATTTACAAAGGACTGCATATTTAAATCTTGTGCTGGCAGCTACTATTTTTTTATTTATCCTTTGTTGACTGGGTTAGTTCCATTAGGTTAGTAGCCCCTTTTCAGAGGAGACACTATTAGAGAAAATTTGGCTAGGGCATCAGGGAAATTCCCCTACTCATTTGGTAGGTGAACGTGCTTATGCCTGGCTTGTTTACTTCTTGTTTCCATTCCAGGTACGTAGGCAGCCCGGAGAAACAGGAGGAAGTATAGCAAGTGTGAGTGAAGAGAATGGAGCTGCGGAGAAGGAGAACACAAGTATGGAGACAGCTGGCCCTTTATATGAAAGACAGCTAAGCAAAATGGAAGAAGTCATTTATATCGGGGGTTAAGGAGCTGAATGATGTTGGGGAGCAATTCTAGATTCAGAAGCTATATTCCAGGAGAAGCTGTTCGAGGGAGAAGAAGATAGCCAGCAGGGATGTATTTTTACAACCCTTCAATTCAGTGGGTTGCAGGATGTTTACTTAAAAGAAATGATTAACCAGAGTGAATCAGACAGCAAAGTGGTAACATCAAGGAGCAAGAGTATGGAGAAAATTCAAGAAGAGGAAGTTGCTGAAAATAAGACAAAAAGAAAATCATATGCACAAACATTGAAAGAGGGAAAAAGAAGAAGTGAAGAGGTAATGGAGGGGAAGAAGAAATATGTAGTAAGACTAAGCAGTAAGAAAGAAATTGGACTGGACAGTTATGAGGTATGGGTCACTATAATTGTTCCACTGGATGTTCCACCCAAGGAAGTAAGAGATTTTAATCTTATCAACAAAGAAACATACTGTGATGTATTTTTGAATCAGGACAGTACATGGAAAATTTTTTTAGAAAAATATGCAAAAAAGAACTGTAATTCATGGACTGAATATGTAGTACAGGCATTTAATAGAGAGACAAAAAAAGAGTCAAGATACTATTTAGAGAGGTAATTGAAAAAGATGAACTGAAAGAACATTTAAAGACAACATGCAAAGATGTGATGGACACAACAAAAATATATGATGAAAGAGGTTTATGAACCGGAGGTTGGGAATGTGGGATTATTTTGAAAATGGAACGTAATAATATTGTGCATATTCCTAGTGTGATTAATGTGAATGGTAACAGAGAATTTGTTATATAGAGATGGCAACATAAAACATGTTTATTGTAGAAAAAATGATCACTTGATCAGTGAATGGAAGAAACAAAAATGTTTTATTGTGAAAAAGTAGGCCATGCAGCAAGAAAAGTGATATGAAATGTAAAAAATGTGGAAAAAATGGACATATATGGGTAAATTGTGAAGAAAATGTAGAAATTCTTGAAAAAGAAGATATACAGGATTCAGCACATGATAAAAACATAGAAATGGAAGAAGAAAAACATGAAAAAACAAAGATATAATAATGGAGGCTAAAAACAAGGAAAGAGAAGGGAAAGAAAAGGTGATTGATATGAGTGAAGAAGAATATATTGGCAAATAGTGAGAGGAAAGAAAAAATACATAGGGAAAAGGGCAAAAGAGAGGAAAAGAAAATTTAAAAATGCACCTATGAAAGATAACAAAAAAGGTAAAGGATGAGATAGAAACAACAACAATATCATCTAAAAGCTGAAGGTTTTAACTTTAAATGTGAATAGTATGAAGACTATCAAAAGAAGAATAGGTATCTTAGAATGGTGTGTTTCAATGGGCGTGCATATTATTATTTTAGAAGACAAAAGGATTCTGACAGAAGAAAAAAGATTACAAACAGAAGTTCTATGGGGTGGAAAAAATGTTTTTGAACATGGGAAACGATGTGTTTAGGAAGAGGTACACTATGTAAAGAAAACATTAAAATTCTAGATTTCACAATATTTGAATTAGGAAGAATAATGGTACTAGACCTAAGATGGAAAACAAAGGTTTACAGAATTATCACGTTATATGCATATGTTAAAAGAAAGAAAGAGACATAATGTTTAAGAAATTTCTAAATTATGCAGGTGTTAATATGGATATAATATTAGTGGGAGACATTAATTGCAATAAAAGAACAGGAAAGAAAAGAGCAATGATGTTAAAATGATACATGAGATAATGAAAAGTGGAAATGTATACATATGGGATAACAAATATTGGACTCATAGAAGAGGAGACATTAAAACTGAAAATGACTACTTTTTAATATTAGCTAGTTTAGAAATATTGCAAAAAGGATAAAAAGACAGGTTTTTCAGATCATATATGGATAGAGATATATGAGAAAGAAGGATACATAAAATAGGTAAAGATGTTAAAAGGCTTAAGGAAAAAGACTTAAAGATTATAGAAAAGAATTAAATAAATTATGGAAAGATCATATAGGTATGAGAATATTTTATGGAAACTGGACAAGTTGATGGATAAGTTTTAAGAAAAAATATAACAAATGTTTCTTGGAATGCCAAAATGAAAAGACAAGAATACAGAAATTAAGATATAAAGGACTGACTCAAGAAGTGCTTAAGGAAATAATAAGAGATAAAGGAATATTTTTTGAGAAAGAAAAAATATATGATATAAACCAAGATAAGATTAAAAGCCTGTTGTATAAACAAAAATATTATTTACAAAGAAAGGAAGTAGCACCCTACTTGAACAAATTAATGAAAGAGAACAAAAGAATAATAAGAGAATTAAAGAATAACAAAGGAGATAAATAGTAACACAAGATGGACTATACAAAGTGATTAAAAAGCATATAGAACACAACATTGTAAAAAAGAAGATGAAAGTAAAAACAGAAATGCATAGTTAAAAAAGTGAAGAGGATAATGAGAATCTGGGAAAAGAGAGAAGTATAAAAGAACGAAATGAACCATTAAAAGACATTACTATAGATATGGCGACATGACTGGATGGTACTGAATATCACGTACAATGATATGGAAAATTGGCAAAAAATCCTATTTGTGGAGGCACTAAATGAATGGTTAAGGAAAGGTATATTAGATAAACAGATATGTATGGGAATTATGAAATTTATATGGAAAAAGTAGATAAAAATGATATAAAAAAAGAAGACCAATAGTATTGAATAATACAGATTACAATATATTTATGAGAATAATAACTAAAAAACTAACAAATAAAGTAGATAAGTTGCCTGAACAAACAATCTTTGGTATAAAAGGGTAAGAAAGCCAAGAATCATTATGGATAGTAAAAGATGCCATAGATAATATTGTAAATAAAAAATAGAGGCTAAAATTATGGTAGGAAATCTAAGTAAGGCATTTGATAAAATACAATATGAAGCTTTATGGGACATATTGGGGTATACAACATAAGCGATAGGATAATTAAAGTAATTAGGTCTATATATGAAAGAAATAGCATAAGAATAATTTTAAATGGATGGCTACATGAAGAAACAGTTCAAATGCAGTTTCAGCAAAGTCATTGCAGTCTTCAGAGATTCTGGTAAGTGGGTTTTCATTCATTAGAAGTAGACCTGATAAATATAAGTGTTTTTGGGGAAAATGGAGATAGGAAAAACATAAAAAAATATTAATTAAGAAATAAAGGAATATCAGAACAAAATATTCTGGTGGAAGTCAAAAGTGAACATAGCCGAGAAAAATAGGAAAGAATGGTACTTAAACATTACGAAAGAACACTATTTTATTTTCCCTTGGAAACATTTAGAGATGAAAAGAAGAAAGCTATTAAAATGAGGTATATGTGGTGTAAAAAAATACATGAATGTAAAACATTTTTTTGTGGAGACTGTCAATAAATAAACTGCATGTCAAGGCTAATATGCCCTATAAAAGAAAACAAAGAAAGACTATGTATTCATTGTGGAGAACTTGAAACAATAGAACATGTTTTTTGAAATGTATTAGAGTAAAGAAGTTATGGGAATAAATATGTAAAAATAAAATGCTGAAAGGTTTGGAAAAGAGCATATAAACATGGATATGTTGGAATATGGATATTATGATAAGATAAAACAAAAATAAATGAAAATTGATACAATAATATTTATATTCTGTGGACATTATGGATGAAGAGACTTAATAAAATTAAATTTAATGGAAAATGGGTGGCAGTATTTAATCGCATAAAATTGATTTATATTGTAAAAAGGTATAAATAATGTATACAATATCAGTTATGTAAATATAAGTATTGATCATCAATAAAGAACCCCTACTCACTGTTGTGAGTGGGAACCATTTTGGTGGAGCATTTCCTGTTTCTATTCCAGGTGCAGAGGCAGCCCAGAGAAACAGGGAGGCAGATGGAGAGAAAAGGAGATAATGGAGTAGTGAAAGAAATGAAGACAAAAACAAATATTGAGACTGGAGAATGTGTTCAGGATTCTGAGGAAAGGTTTCACAGAAATCTGTTTGATGGAGATGAGTCAGCAAATGATGGATGTATAATTCCAGTTGAGAGGGTTGTGGGATGATTTACTTAAAGAAATTGTGGTGCAATGTGAGACAGAAAATCTAGAAGATGTTTCCAGGGGGGACATTATGGAGAAAATGCAAGAGAAGGATGCACAGAAAATCCAGAATAGTGGTGAGATGAAAAAGAAAACATATGCAGAGAAAGTAAAAGAAGGCAAAAGTGGAGTAACAGAAAAGAAGGTAGAAGAAAATGAAAAACAGAAGTACATGGTAAGGATTCAAAGCAAAGAAGACAAAAAAATGGGCAGGTATGAAGTGTGGGACAATTTAATAGCTCCTCTGGGTATACAAGCATGTGAGGAAACAGCATTTATTCTTTTTAACAAAGAAACATTTTGTGACATTATATTTGAGACTGTTTTTCAATGGGAAATTTTCTTGGGGAATATGAAAAAAAGAAAGACCATAAATCATGGAATCTTTATATGCTAAATGCATTTAACAGGAAAACAAAAAAAGGTTCATGTACAATTTTAAACAAAGGTAGAAAGAGAGACTTTCAAAGGATATTTGAAAGCTTTAAGTAAAGAAGTACTGGACATTGCAAAATTTTATGACAAAAGGGGTTTATGGACTGGTGGCTGACACTGTAATATTGTGTTAAAATTATAAAGAAAAAAATGATGCATATTCCAATCATGATAAATGTGGAGGGGAATAGGGATGTTACAAAATACTGGGGACAACCCAAAACATGTTTATTTATTTATTTATTTATTTTTTTGGAAAAGAAGGACATAACGGTGACAAAAGAAAATGTTATATTTGTGAGGAAATGGGACATGATGTCAAAAATGTAAATTGAAATGTTAGAAATGTATCAAAACTAGAGATTTATGGATGGATTACAAAGATGAAAATAATTGTAAGGAAAAAGACAACAAAAAAGAAGAAAATGAAGAAAGAGAAGAACTTTTAGTAGTAGTAGAAATAGAAGAAAATTAGTTGAGAAAAAATAAGAAAGGGGCATAGAAGAAGGTTCTAAAATAAGTGGTGAAGAAGACATACATTATATTAGCAAAAGGGTAAAAAAAAATAAAAGTTAAAGGGATAAGTACAAAAGAAAAAAGAAAAGAAATGAATGAAAAAGAATACATGCAGCTAACCACTGGAGCTTGGTATAACTCTTAAGGTGTTTGACTCACCGACACTAGGTACAGTGTTTGATTCTTACCTTGGGAAGGTAATTGGTTAGGCATAGAATGGCCTATTAAGAAAGCTAACATAGTAATTAGCCATGAACTTATGAAGCCATAAATCTGAGGAAAAGAGAAAATGAAAACTTTAGGGTGCTTTCTGTAAATGTGAATAGTATTAAAAATATAATAAGAAAAATAGGAATTTTGGTGTGGTGTAATATATGTGATGTAAATATAATTATGTTAAAAGACAGAAGATTTTTAACAAGTGAAGCAAGATTATAAACAGATAAGCTATGCTGAGGAAAGACAATCTGGAATCTGGGAAATAAGAGATGCTCTGGAATAGCCATATTATGTAAAAACACAGTAAAGATATTAGATGTCACTTTAGAAAAATGGGAAGATTAACCATTGTAGATGGAAAGACAAAGTATATAGAATTATAAAAGTATATGCTTATACTAACTGTAAAGTGAGGGAAAGTTACTTCATCAGATTTTAGACTATGTAGTGACAAATATGAATATTATAATAACAGGATACTAACTGCGGTTTAAGAGGTAAGCATAAAAAGAAAGGAAGAAAATTATATCAGAACAATGTTAGAAGTTATAAGATTTGATAAGTTAAAACTTTGGCTCAAAAAATCATGGGCTTACAAAAGGGATATATACAGAACTGAAATAGATTTAGTTATAGGAGAAGATGAAGTAGATGAATCAGGATTTTCTGATCTTGCAATATGGCTAGAGATAAAAGAAAACAAGAAAAATATAAAAATAGGAAAGGAATACAAAGGATAAATGAGAAAGCATGAAATGAAGAAAGAAAGAGATTTGCAATCCAGTATGGAAAGATCATATAAAAATTGGTCTGAATGGTGGATGATATTTAAGGAAAAATATAAAAAAAATTACAGTGGCACTGTGAGGTGAGAAAAGTAGGTAAAGAAAAATCTAAAATAACATGCAACGATGCATTGGAAGATTTAAAACATAATGACAGAAAGTATTTTGACAAAAAAAAAGAAATCTAGAAAAAATACAAGAACTGTTATATAAGCAAAGATATCATACAAGGAAAAAGAGAAGAAGTATCATGGCAGACAGCGCAATGGTGCAGTGGTAGCATTGTCGCCTCACAGCAAGAGGTTCTCTGGTTTGATTCTCGGCTGGAGTGCCTTCTGTATAGATTCTGCATGTCCTTGCTGCATTCGTGTGGGTTTCCTCAGGGTGCGAGCATTCCTCCACTGAAAATTGGCTCAAATGTAAAATAAATAAATAAAGTCAAGTTACTTAAGCAGATTAGTAAGGCAAGATTGTAATGTAATGAAAGGAATAAAAAATGTAAAACGGGAAACAGAAAGAACTCAGGAAAAGATTATGAATAGTTAAGAGCAATATGTACAAGAAATGTTTAAATAAAAAAGAAGATACTGAAAAAACATGGAAAGTAAAAATTTTAACAGAAAAAGATAATAAATAGTTGAAAAATGAGATTTCTTTAAATGACCTAGATAAAGTATTAGGACAAGTAAATATAGGTTTGGCTGCAGGCCTACATGGAATATGGTATGAAATATATAAAATATATTTTTTAAAGATTTTGAATGAATGATTAAATGAAGGTTTTATTTATGAAGAATTCTGTAGTGGAATACTTACATTCATATGGACAAAGGAAGGAAGGAAAATAGAAGAGAATTAAAAAAATGGAGACTAACAGTATTGGATAATAATGATTATAAGATCTTTATGAAAATAAAACAAAATAGATTTGGGACTAAAATGGTAAACATTATGGAAGATAGCATATATAGTATAAAGGGAAGGAATATCAAGAATTATTAATGATCATTAAAGAAATTGTGGATGACATCATGAACAGACAAGAAGCAGCAAAAATCATGATAGGAGACCTTAATAAGGCATTTGACACAACTGGATATGAAATCTTGTCAGTAATAATTAAAGAATATAATATAAGTGAGAAAGTTAGAAAATTATGTATACCAGCATGTAATACAACTATCTTTTGGCTTTTCCCAGTTAGGAGTCGCCACAGTGGAACTCTGGTCCACTAATGATTGGCAGTTAATTTTTACAGTGTTGAGTTGCCAGCCTGGTGCCCAACCTTCAAAGAAGGCACACCCACACATGCTCACACCTACCTACATGTCTTTAAATTCACTCAGTGGTGGGGAGGACATGCAGACTCCACACAGAAGGCACTCCAGCGAGAATTGAACCAGAGAATCTCTTGCTGTGAGGTGACAGTGCTAACCTCAAAGCAAGAGATTCTCCATAATAAAATAAAATTCTTGTAAATGGCTGGTTAAGCCAAGAGGTACATAGGAAGAGTGGTGTAAGACAGGGATGTCCAATGAGTTGTATACGCTTTGCATTAGTTATGAATATGATAACATGTGAAATAAATTAAAAAAATGAAGGAGGTGAGGTATATAACACCTGAAGGGTTAGGAATTTCAGTTCTGTTAACATATGCAGATAACATAATAATTGCAAAAAACATATAAAAAAGCATTAATTTGCACAAATGAGTGTCTAGAGATTATAGGGATACCTTTAAACAATGAGAAAAGTAATGGTTAGGTGATGTAGTAAAGATCTGTGGTATATATTTTACAATGAATGAAACTTCTGTGTTAGGTATACATTTAGGGAATAAAGGTATACGTAGAATTCAATGGGAAAAACAATAGAAAACATAAAGCAAACATGTCTTTTCTGGAGAACATATAAATTATCATTCACAAAAAAGGCTTAGCTGATAAATTCAGTACAGATGGGAAAATAGCATACTTAGCAAGTGTACTTATGTTGCCCCAGTATTTGAAAAGGAATTATTGCAGATCTTTTTTCATTTATATGGAGTTCTAGATTAAACCCAGTAAAAAGATGAATTTTGTATGTAAATAAAGAAGGAGGTTTATGGTTAACTAACCCAGTGATATATGCTGCGTCATTAAATTTCTACAAAGTGTTAAAGTGGATAAATGAAAAAGACGAGAGAATAGTAGTAAAACTGTATAAATATAAGTATGATGAATTTTGGGGTATGGTAAAAAAAAATTGAATAAAAGAGAAAAAGAGTATATAAATGAAGAAATAAAATGTTACCAAGAAAAAATATTTTTGTGGGAAATTAAAACATTACTATGTAAAACCATGGAGAAAATCTAACAGATGAACAAATTAAAGTTACGCAAATAAGCAAATAGTGTATTCAGAAAGTAGAATGTTGAGATTTTTTGTGCAGACTGGTAATAGATAATTTTCTGGTAAAAGGAAATATACCATATAAAAAAAGTGACAGAATATGTTTACATTGTCAAGAAGAAGAAACTATGGAACATATGTTTTTGAAATTTAAAAAAGTAAAAATGTTATGGGGAAAACTATGTAAAGAAGATTTTCTGAAGATATAAAAGAAGTGGATAAAATAAACATGGATATGATTAAATATGGATATTATAAGAATGGAAGTAAAGAATTCATTAAAGAATGGATAAGAAGTTATTTTATGTTATATGAGTTATAGGGAATGAAAGAATAAAAAAAATCATGTTTACAGGTAAATGGATTTTAGCAACAATATTAAGTAAAATCAGACAGTGGTTATAGAAAAATGAGTGGAGGTCTAATAAGCATGAACATTTGGCATGATTTTAAAGGAAATTATGAATATGTTTAAACAGATTTGTATATTTATATATTTTTAAATATGTAAATATTTTGTAAATAAGAGTTATTATGTTTATAAATAAAGGATCCTTACTCTTTTTGATAGATGCTATGGTATGTTTTACACCAACATGAGCTAACACCAACTCAAGCAGATGGGGCTTCAGTTTAATGTCTCGTCCGAAGGATGACTCACTCAGAAATGTAGAGTAACTTTCTCCACTAAAGGTGAGTGTGCTACCTGTTGCACCACTGACGTTATTTGTGAGGGTTACCCTGTGAAATATCACAAACCAAAAGATCATAAACTAGCTTCTTAATCTAAACTAAGAGAGCAACTCACCGGAATTGGATCAGCAATACAACTACCATTTCTGCAGAGGAAGAAGACTTCCGGCACCTATCCACATGGTGGGCTTCAGTACACCCCCCCCTACACACTTATGTACACTAAATCCACATCTGAACAACAGTGGGGAAGGAAGGCCATCCCAACACAGCTACCAGTGGTCATACACAAACAGTGATACTACACTGCCTGTCAGTAAGTACTGATTCAAACAAAGGTAGTCAAACAATCAGAACATAATTATGTGGGCATTAATCAGTCATAGGTTAACCATTTGACAGCTGGCAGAAATGAAGAAGTGTATATACTTTAATTGGGTGGAGACCAATAATAAGAGTGCAGCTCATCATACAATTACTCTGCAAAGTTATGGCTGATAATCTAATGGCCACACCTCTAATGTCTGCAATGGGCGTATTCTAGAAACAGATGCTAAACAGTTATGTTGTTGGATGTGTAGTCTCTGATGGTAATGGCCAAATGGCAGTTAATTACTTATAGGCAGGAGATGATGCAGTCAATAGCTTACTTAGAAGCAGGCAGATCCTTCTTTCCCATAGAAGAGGAGATACACATCTGGACAATCTCAAACTCATGTACATACTTCAGGCAACACCTTAGCTGACAGTATAAATTAAAAGCAGGGAGAGAACTCTCTCTCTCTTGGATTGCACTACATAATGAAAACTTGAAGATGACTGGACTGAATAACGGACAGGACTGAGACCAGGTTGGATCACAAAGCTGTCTCCTTTGAAGGAAATATCAACCTGGAAAACCATTTGGTAACAGTTAGAAAATATTCTAAGAAAAACTACATCTTATTAAGTGACAGTTTGTCAACATTCAAGGCTCCCTCTAACCCTGAGACTGCAGCTACCCATCTAAAATTATTCACAGAGTCCCTTTACAAACATGTGAATGGCTGTATAGAGGATTCCATAACTACCAGAAGTAAACTTAAAGCAAACAATAAAAACAAACACCACTGGTGGAATCCTCACCTAAACAGGATATATAACAGAGGAAGAAAACTCATGGCCAAAATCAGGAAAAGCAACTCCCTTAAAGACATGTGCTCTCTTGTACAACTAAACAAGAAACTAACATGTCTAGTTAAGTCCAACAAGGCCAGTTACAAGGTCACGGGCTAAGGACATTCACAAGGCCTTCTTTAGCTATGTCCAGAACCCTAAAGGTAACAAAGAGCTGTGTGGAACTGGTGGTGAATGGTACCACCTTCACCAATCATGGCAACATAGCAACTCTACTGGCTGATAAGTTCAGCTCAAACTTCACCCTGCACTTCTCCCCAGTTCCACCAGGTAAAACCCCCTCCATCATACTACAAACAACTATTAGCAGGGACCAGGTGCTGTCAGCACACGTTAAAACCAAAAACACCACCCTCATGGGTCCTGAAACAAGTTAACATGGTGGAACCATAATATCAACAAGCTTATTAATAAAAGGAAAATAATTTTGACCAAAAGTTGGAAGAGCAATTCCTAGAATGTTAGAGTCTTTGTAACTGAAATAGAAAAACAGCAAAAGAGCTTAATAATATCCACCAAAGCCAAGTTTGAGGCTAAAACAGTTTACCCAAGCCAAAGGCAAACACAAGGCAACCTACTGACACTGAACCCATCCCAATTTGGCTTTATTAAGGGAAGGTTATGCCAACTTAACCTGGTAGACTTCTTTGAGAGGGTCAGAAAGGCAATGGATGAGAGTAAAACAGTGCATACTGGACATCTTGACCAAGTCAAGGCATTCGATACAATACCTCATTCAGGCATTGTTGACAAGTTCTTAGAGCTAGGCATAAATCCCTTCATAACTCACTGGATTTCAGGCTGCTCACAGACAGGACCCAAGAAGTCATGATCTGGAGACCACCTTCAATAAGAGACCGGTCAACAGCAGAGTACCCATGGTCCAGGCTGAGACACTTCTTGGATGTCAAGGCTAATGTTCAAGGCCTCTGGCTCTGTAAGTTTTCAGATGACTGTAAACTGGAAGGTATTATAGGGTCTCCCAAGACACCAACATCTTGCAAAGAGGGCTTAACACAGACAAATGACTGGTGCCAAAGCCACAGCTTAAAACTCAGTGCCAAAAAATGGGTTATAATGCCCTTTGGGAAACTTTCAGTCCAAGTTAATTGCTTCATCAAAAAACACCCTTAATTAACAAACCAGTAGTAAGGAATCTTTAAACATATGCAGACAGCAATCTGGCCTCTGATCAACATGTGTCTAAGATAGTAAGAAAATCATTCTAGGTTGCCCAACTTATATGTAAGTGTATGGCATCCAAGTCCAAGGAAGTTATAGTACCACTCTGCTTGGTCCTTATCAGACCTATCACTGAATACAATACCCCCTTTGGAATGTATCTAACCAGACACTTGCAATGGTTGGAATGCCCACAGAGGTTTTCCACAAGAAGAATTCAGAGCAAGGATACCCTGTCCTAGACTGACAGACTAAAGGCTTTGTCTCTGTATTCAGTCTCCTATAGGCTTTAGAGAGGGATTCTTTGCCTGGCTTACAGGGTTTCCCAGAATGGGCCAGCCCAGAATGATCTGGTGTGCATGTGCAAGACAAACAGCACCAGAAACACTACATCAGGGGATCTGTACTTCTCTTCTGACATAAACAGGACATGCTGGATAGACAGATTTCTACCCTAAAGGATGCCACACTATGGAATTGGCCTTCCACCCATGAAAAACAGAGTTCATCCCTGACCCTGTTCAAATGAAACCTTGACAATGGGATGGAAAATCATACATTTACCACTGGTCTGGTCCCCACGTCCCATATGGGCAGAGGCCTTCAATAAGAAAAGTATTATTATAATTATAATATAAGTATGCAATTAAAATTAAGTAGCATCTTTACAGTGAGAATGTAATTGGTGCTATTAAGACAATGTAAGTCTAGCATGTTAAAATTTGGAATAAAAGGACAAAGGCTGAATCAGTCAGCGAAGTGTTATTTTAAAATATCACTATTGCTTCTTTTTGTTATGGTTCCAAGACAGACTCTGGTTTCCAACATGGGACTCAGAAGATGCAGATATCAGTGGGTCCCTTCGTAAGGTAATAAGAGAATTTTCCTTAAAGATATGGGGTGGCCTTTTGGTGGCACTGGTACAGTGCAACTGCTCTTCCTGAGTATATATCATGATGTCGCTATCACACAGAGAAACATGTAGATAAAAAGTAGAAAAATAAGTGAAACAAAAAAAAAAATAATGTAAACCAGGTAAAGCTAAATTAAAAGTACCAAATTTATGCTAGTAGGCTCAATAAAGTCAGTGATCAAATTAATGCATGTATGTATGTATGTAGGTATAATTTCATTATATTACAAGCAGTAATACTGATGTCCTCAGTGTACTGATACCATTTAAAAATAAAGTGAGATTTGTGCAGGATGGAGAGGCTGACATTTCTGAGATTTTTAATGGCATAGGTTAAAATGGCAGGGTTATAAAAAAGAACTGAACCTACAGTGTTAAAGCTGAAGCATCTGTCAGTGCAACCCTGTTGTCATCATTTAAAAGTGATTTCTTTCCCCTAAATAATGAGGAAAAGAATATGCTTATTTAATCATGTCATGGTTACATGGCAAACCCTTTAATTTCTCTTGCATAAAAGTATTATAAAATATAAGTATGTGTAGAAGTACATGCATGAGTTTCTGGAAAGGAACTCTCCCAGCAGGTTGGAAAATTCACTAAAGTAAAGACACATGCATGAGCAATTGAATAGAAAAAAGACATTAGGCCAGATTCCAAAACAGTTTCTCTCAGTGTAAATGACTTACTTCAGTATAAGGTGTATCTATAAAAAGGCTTACATCGGAGTCCAGATTCCAAAAGACCTGCACTCAGACTAAGTGGTCACTTAAACTGAGAGCAAGTCTTTTGGAATGACGCCCATTAAGTAAAGACACTAAAAGTGTTATTAAGAAATCTAAAGCTACTCATAAGACTTCAGAAGGACAATTGCACACCAAAATTTAATACAGTAGTACTGCTGTATTCCCAGGACGCAGTGATGTTATGTAAGTTATATCCATTTAAAATGGATGCCAGTATATCACTGGTTATTTAAAAAAATATGTTTGAACAAGTTACAGTACAAGCTACATGCCATAATCTGAATGAGCAGAGCACTGTGTAAAATATTTAAAGTTTTCAGGCATGTAAAACTGACATTTTATTTTATTTATAAGCCACAGCAATAATAAAAAATATATAACCACAACGGGAGATACGTTCCTGTCGAAAAACAGCAATGAGTACATAAACTTTAAATCATAGACAGAAACTGTGTCGGCAGTTTACCAGTTTTCACCACACTTAAATGCGAGCAATATTAAAGTCCATATAACTCGATGTTGTTAGATAAAACTCTTTTATTCGGACAAAGAGTAAGCGCTTTCACCATCAGGCTTCTTCAGACTTCAACATTCACATACATCATTGATTTTATATAGTAATGCCAAATGAATGAAATAGCTGACGTCTATGTTTTCTATTAACTGTTAAAGTGACAGAACACAAGAATTTTTAGTGCATAGCAAGCGCGAACAAATACATAAAACCTAGTCATACTTGTCAGATAAATAACTAAACACTGTAACTAAATACATATATCTGATCAAAAACAATACTTTAAAAACAGTTTTTAAAACTCTGTAATGCATAAACCATCTGTTAAGCTTATTCTAAGTACTTGTGTGGAACTATAAAAAGTCATCTAATAGACTTCCTATCTTATAAAAAGTGTAGAAAGTATATTAAGTTTAAGACTTGGATGTCCTAATATTCCATAACTTGAACAACTGTTTCTAAAAACATGTAGCGCTATCATATGCGTAGAGGTTCTGAGCACAATGCGTTAGCCAAGCATTGTAATATCATGGGTAGTACACATACGTTTGGTTTCCGAGTTATACAAGTAACTAAACCAAACACTAGAGGAGGAGACTTAGACAACTACACCCAAGAATGTGAACTACGTTGGATTATACGTTGCAGAGCAGACCAATATCCTGGGCTAAATGATAAAGTGAATTTAAAGCCCATTTTAAAGAAAAGAAGATTGCCCAAACCTAAATAGAAATAGAGCTACATGTTTTTAGAAACAGTTGTTCAAGTTATGGAATATTAGGACATCTAAGTCTTAAACTTAATATACTTTCTACACTTTTTATAAGATAGGAAGTCTATTAGATGACTTTTTATAGTTCCATACAAGTACTTAGAATAAGCTTAACAGATGGTTTATGCATTACATAGAGTTTTAAAAACTGTTTTTAAAGTATTGTTTTTGATCAGATATATGTATTTAGTTACAGTGTTTAGTTATTTATCTGACAAGTATGACTAGGTTTTATGTATTTGTTCGCGCTTGCTATGCACTAAAAATTCTTGTGTTCTGTCACTTTAGCAGTTAATAGAAAACATAGACGTCAGCTATTTCATTCATTTGGCATTACTATATAAAATCAATGATGTATGTGAATGTTGAAGTCTGAAGAAGCCTGATGGCGAAAGCGCTTACTCTTTGTCCGAATAAAAGAAGTTTTATCTAACAACATCGAGTTATATGGACTTTAATATTGCTCGCATTTAAGTGTGGTGAAAGCTGGTAAACTGCCGACACAGTTCCTGTCTATGATTTCAATTTTATTTTATTTATTTTAAAGTTGTTGACCAGGGAAAAACAGTGATCACAAATGATCAGTTTTAGTCTCAACCTGGATAATTATTCCAGGTTACATAACAGTTTCATAAAACTTTTCCTGTGTTTTTTTTTTTGTTCTTAAAGACAAAAGTATATGTTTGACTCTAAGGGTTTGTGTGTATGCTAAGAAAAGGGGCCAAGTAATTTATGTTTCAGGTTTCCAAAGGTTTTCAGAGTGTGTTTATAATCCTCTTGGAGAAAATTAAGACACGACACGCTATTCTGGTTGTACTTCACAGGTAAGTACTCAGTCTTTAGACTTCTTGTCATACAGAAGCCCACAACCAGCTAAAATATCAGTCTTTCACCATCCCCAAGTTTGTGGAATCTTTTACCATCCAACTTAAGATATCAGTGTTTTAAAGGTACGTCAGCCAGTGCCATCATTAGGTCTTTCTTATGTGAGGTACTGCAGTCTTTTGTTCCTCAGGCAGAACATGACCTGCCCCACTGACCTTTCTGACAACTGACAGCCCTGATCTAAAGGAGGGGGAGTGAGGGGGGGTGATGTGTATGTAGGAGGGAAAAGGCACAACACTGATCTATCAAAAGATCTACAATTATAGTAAGTTATCTACACAACTGTACTATGGGCATTATAGTTAATGTTGTAGTACCATATCTTGGGAAAATTCCTAAAGCCTCTTTAACATGAGTTGGGTAAAGTTCTTGACTGGGAACAGCAGGCTCTAAAGAATGGCAGAGGCAAACACAGCTCTAGATATTGATATGGTTTCAAGATGGTAGTGTTTAGTAAAGGTGTGTACAGAGGACCAAGTAGCTGCTTCTAGGATTAGCTGTGTAGTTCCTGTCATAAAAGCTGTAGCGGTGGCTTTTGCTGTTGTTGAGTGGGCTCTGACTCTGCCAGGAATCTGTTTCCCATGCTTAAAGTAATAGAAATCCGTACATTTGGCAACCTACTTTGAAATGGTCTGTTTCCCCACTGGTCTTCCCTGTTTACCTATTGCAAAGGCCACCAACAGTTCATCAGATCTATTAAGATATTTTGTTCTGTATAAGCAGCACCTAGACAATGAATAATTATTTTACCCATTTTCAGTGGACAAGGCATGAAAACATGGAGATGAATATCCTGGTATAAAAAAAATCTGACACCACCTTGGATAAGAAAGAGGGTTAGTTCTTAAGGTATCTCTATTCCTATGGAAAGTCAGGAAGGGTTATTTGTACATCAGGGCTTGTAGTTCAGAGATACTCCTAAATGAAGTGAATTCCAGCAGCGGGGCTGTTTTCTGTGTAAACAATTTGATAGGTGCTGTGGCTGCTGGCTGTTTGGATGGTGTTAGTTTTTTACATACATAATTCATATCCTAGAAGGCCTGGGAAGTTTGAGATGCATGAACCCAGTTAGGCATCACTTCATATGGGCATGAGCATATGCTGGAAGGGGTCATAAGAAGACAGACAGATACAGCTGAAATGTGCACCATTTTTGCATTAAAGAGAGAAGTATTCCAGTACCTGTTCCAATGTAGCTTGTGCTGGTAGAGTACCATTAGCCTTATGCCAGACAGAAAACCTTTAGCTACATATGATTATACTTGCATCTCTAGCCTCTTACAGAACAGATAGGATGCTATGTGATAATAATTGCTAGTATGGAATCAGTAGCCAATCATCTATGCTGTTACTTCCAGACAGTGGCGGCTGGTGACTTCAAATCAGAGGGGGGCTGCAGGAGACAGCTGAATGGGTGGGGCCAACAGGAAGGGGTGTGTTCAACCAGAAAGGGGTGGAGCTATTATAAAAAACTCAAAAACTGGGACTTTAATTCAATATGCTGCCTTGGATGCCACTGCCGAACCATCATTATGAGAGTCCAATCAAGACAAAATGAATTGTAGAAGAAAAAATACTTCAATGCATTGGCTGCATGACAGCTTACTTAATATCTAGATGGACAACAAAAAGGTTGCAAGGCATGAAAAAATAAATTACTTTTTAAATACATTACTGGAATGCCAGTCAAAATCAAGTATAAAAACACAAGCAGCACTCAACTCAAACCACTTCTCCTTGCACTGGAGTTTTAATTATAATTTATATTCAGCTTTATAAAAGTACCAAGTAACATGCTGAAAGTAGCAATCTCTGTGATACCCCACTTGTAAAAATGTTTCTTATTCAAAAAAAACCTGCTGCCCAACAACTATCTACTTGTTTCATGGGGAAAACATGATCAAAGTAAAAAATGAACAGCAAACAAGAAACAAACTCAATACAAATTGCTTAAAGGATTACTGCACAGGTTATGGACCACACATGATAGATTGGCATTCTGTTTAGTTTATGTTAAAGCCTGCAAAGATGACTGCAAATCTCCAACAAATGTAACGAGCTTCTGAAAATACAGTAATCCTGTCCTTTATTACAAATACTGTCAAATGCATTTAATACCTAAGGCTTATACGCTATCTAGTTATGTAAATATTCTCTGCATGGCAACAACAAAAAGGCTTTCAATGTTGGTAATTCTTTAACAGTATGCTTATTAAAGCTTACTTGCATTTTGCAGTCTCAGACAAGCTTACCTGATGGTTATTAAAGCATTCCTACTTAAACACAGAGCAACAGGCACTGCAACAACATGTATTTTCTGAATAGGAAGAAGCATAAATCAACAGTATAAAAATATGACAGAAAACCAGAACATTCTGCAAAATCAAGGACAGATGAAAAGCCACTGTAATACTAGTGACTATCTTGGATGGGGGCATGCTCTGCACACTTACACTGCATACCTGCTCCTTGCCTTGCTTGACACATCCAGATTCACTACGTAGGGGAGTGGGGTGCAACAAGTATGTCACAACTTGAAATGTCACTGGCTGACGGTGATGGCCCTGACAAATTTGTCATACCTCTCAGCCGCAGGGCAAGAAATCTGGACAACGCCATAAACAGAAGTGGGACAAAGGCCCACAATTTTTAAATATTGCTCTTATAAACTTAGAAAGATAACAGAATAGTAGGTCTTGCATTAATATGAATTTTCTGAAGGGTATGAAATCTGAAACTCAAATGTCTGTCATTATTTTCTAACTTCAATCTTTAATGATTTACCACCAATTTGCCAGAAAACCACAGTTTTATGAAAACGGACCAAAAATGTGATGCACAAATATAAAATAGCCATACAATACAGCTGGGAACCTGTCAAAGAATGGACACTTTTTTAATACTAGTACTGTTAACTTGAGCAGCTGACAAAATAAGAGAATCTACATGCATTTCTGAAATTAAAAGTAATCTATAACTCTGATCATTACAATTATTTATTAATTGTAAACCCTCCACGTTTTCTTCCTAATTTGACATTTTGCTGAGGGATTATTAGGGGGAGAGCAACATTCTGAGCCAAAATCAGGGATAGTCGAGAGGTTTGGATATACCTAATTCTATAAAGTGATTTATTTGCATGTACCTCTCATCCTGTTAATGGAGGATATCTGGACAAGGCCAAATATATCGGGGGAACATACAAACAGTACTAAAAATTGCTCTTGTATAAACTTAGACATTTGACAGAACAACAGGTCTTGCTTTAGCATGCCTTTTTCTGAAGAGTATGAAGTCTAAAACTTATTATTTAGCAACAAACCAAAAATAAGAAGCAAAAATCTATTCATTCTGCAAAAATCTGGACAGTTAAGAGGTATAGTTCAGCCGGGGCTGTCTAAGTTTGCTGCCCTTCCCCCCTCACAAAATCATGGTCGAATGCCCCCCCCCCTGCAAGCTATTCCAGTGTCCCATTACTTGGCTATTTCGCCCCATTTGCCATAAACACTGTAATGTGCACTCTGCTTTACTTCTACAATGATTTGGATTTCATTTAAACGTTTTATTTTACATTTTACAGCACAAACACTAACAAACATCTGCTAAACAAAGCAATGCAGGCTCACAATGAAAATAGACTTAGCATTAAAACTTCTCTGCCCTTGACACTCACATTCATTGAAACAGCACTGAAACCCACATTCAAAGAAAATACATCTGGCTAGTGGCAGATAAAGATTAACTTTGGGCTGTTTTCAAATCATAGGCCCCTTGCACAGGAAACATACATGTGTTCTTTGATACACCTTCCTGATTGTATTAAATTATATTCCTTGTATAATACAGTACAGCTGTTAGACGGCATTTTAAATTTATTGTTTTGAACATTTTCCAGTAAATAATGAAACAAAATGCATGCAACAATGACAAAACTGCCCAGTTCAGAACATTTCCATCATAAAAGTCTACTCAAACTTCTACAATCCACCAGTACCAGTAAATATGCACAATCTCTGCAGAAGTAAAAGTCATCTAAATAATTCCACATTAAAGAGATCTGTAACTCATGAAGAGGTTGCTGCTAACAAACAACTTTATATTTCATTGTTTCATCTAGAAATAAAGTGCCTGTTGCCGTTGAGGAATAAATTGCCTATGTTACATTGAAAAAATGATAAGCTAGTAATATTGCAATAGGGAATGGATGGCAAACTGATAACAGGTTCATCGTTACTAGGTATCGCCACCAAAGAGGACATTCTCAGGACTGCAGCATCCACCACCTTTAAAAGTACAACACAGTACAGTATCAGCAATGCATCTATATACTGTGGGGGGAGTAGAATCTACAGCCTTCTGCATCAAAAGCAAGTGCACTACCTGTTGTGCTATTAACAATACAAGCAGACTCAGCATAAGCAGCATTAAACTTCTATTCAAGCTCTCAGCTCCTTGTAAAATCCACTCGACACACAATTGTATCTCTCTACTTTGAAGCACAAGGAATCTGGAAAAAGCCAAAATGTATTTGGGGGGGGGGGGCAAAAGCTAACGACACATTTTAAACATTGCTTGTATAATCTTGGAAAGTTGCTAGAATAAAATGCTGTGTTACCGCCATACAATTCACTGCCAAGGCTTGAACTCAGGACCCTGTGCACTACAGTCAGAGCAACATACCACTATGCCATATTAGCTGTTTCTTGAAAGACAGGTAGACTGAAACTTAAATCATTTAGTGAATTCAGTTCTCACCATAGCTCTCAAACTCTTAGCACAAAACACCTAGACAAAGCCAATAATGGGGGAATGTAGCTCCCAAACATATTCAGTGAATTCAGTTCTCACCATAGCTCTCATCCTCTTAGCTCAAAAAACCTGGAAAAAGCCAATAATGGGATCAGCCCCAAAATAGGGACAAATTTCAAATATTGATCTTATAAACAGAAAATTGCTAGAATAAAAGGTTTTGTGCTATCATGTACTTTCTGAAGAATATGAAGTCTGAAATTCAAATGCCTGCCATTTACTTTCACAAGAACAAATATATGAGGCAAAAATGTCACAAGTGGTGGTGGGTAGGGAATTCAAGCCCTTGCCACCTGCTCCCAAGGTACAGGGTTTGAGTCTAGTCACCAGATATATTTAACACACACACACACACACACACACACACACACACACACACACACACACACACACACACACACACACACACACACACACACACAACCTGAGTAGAAATGTTCATTGATAAAAGCCCGGCTCTATTGCTGCAAAGTTCGTCCATTCATGCACTAAGCCCAGAAGAGCAAAGTCCTTCCCCTTCCCACAACATCAAGCTGCTACCCAGCTTGCAGACATTGCAAAGTCCTTCCCACAAAAACAAGCTGCTACCCAGCCTGCAGACATTGCAATCCGATCCCCTTCCAGTCTATGCAGTTGTAACTGCATAGACTTCCAGGATCTCTGCTGTTGAATGCTGTCTTCCTAATCCGGACTGTCTCAGCAGCAGTCCGGATTCTGTGCTCATGCTTCAGATGGGTTCACCAGCAGTCCGGATATCGGGAAATGCAGCTCATGCGTGAAGTTCTGGGACTCGGTTTGTTTCACAGCTGTTTTTTTTTTCATTTCTTTTACAGCTGGGGGGGGGGCTGCAGTCTTGCAGTCCAATAGCATGAGCCACCCCTGCTTCCAGAGTTTCCAGTTTGGGATGAATGACAGACCTCTTATTTTGAGTTAGGTGGCCCATGGTGGAGGGAATCATGATTCTCCCTTTGCTGAGTGTTAGGATGAGGGAAAACCACTTTTTTCCTGAGCCAGTAAGGAGCCATCAGTTATCTTTGATTTGTCTGACTGTCTGTCTTTCCTCACCTTCTGTAATACCCTGTGGATAAGGAGTATTGGAAGCAAGAGGTCTGTCCATTTGAAGGATAAGGCATATGTTCCCCACACCTCACTCCTGGAAGTTGTTGAAAAGAACTTTCTGACTTGCTTGATTTCTGGGGAAGCAAATAGGTCTATTTCTGGCACATCCCATATGTGTGTGTGTGTGTGTGTGTGTGTGTGTGTGTGTGTGTGTGTGTGTGTGTGTGTGTGTGTGTGTATGTGTGTGGTCTAGGAAAACTTCCCTTTTCAACATATCTGCTCAGACTGCTTCCAGCATGGACTGGAGGTATTGCTGATGGTCTAGAGCAGGTAGGCTCAAAATATTTTAAGTTAGCTTGGGCATGGGAGAAATCCCTAGACTTGCAATTGAATGATTCCTCCATCCTTTGAAGGGTATCCCCAAAGGAAAATCCTAAGGTGATGAAGTTGAGGCCCGGGTGTCTTCTGATTCACAGTCTACATAACATTGAGGGGAAAGATGCTCTACATATGCCAGTTTCTCTTCATCCTCTTACTCTGAGGAACCTGTGTCTTCCTGGGGGATAGTGCCCCTTTTTATTCCCAGGAGAAGTTCCTTTTCCAAGGTGGGCTGTCTAGATTTCATGAAACCAATAATGTCTTGAGCCAGCTTGACTAGGTCCTGTGGTGAGCCTTGGGTTGCTGAAGCAGGGGACTTGGGCAGCATTGGCTAGGGCAAACCTATCTGCCTCTTAAGTTTTGGGTTTGAGAGCAGACAACATGGCCTCAGGTCATGGGTGCGAGGCTACAACCTTGATTCAGTTCCCAGACAGTTCTTCTCTATCACCACACCTTCTGACACCAGCACACTAGCATTAAAACCCATGTCCTGATTAGTAGCTTTGGACACAACAGATGTCTGTCTGGTGTTCTTATATGAGGACTAAGTCATGGCAGCCTTGGACCATGTCAGAGGACTCTGGCCTAACAGGCATTGCACCAGGGGACTTCAGAGGTGCCTCCGTGATCTCTAAAGAAGGTGACAAGTTAAACATGGAAATATATTTTCCCTCCCACACATCCTTTTCTTTCAAATGTTTGTCTTTGTGCTTTTTTGGGAAGACTGTCTGGGAACCAGTTTGATTCCATTTCACATGAAGATCTAGCCTTACCAGACACTAGATGCTGCTGGAGAGATTTGGTTCTGCATTTAAACATCTTATTGTTGAACTTAGTACAAAAGGGACAACTAAACACATCATGATATGACCCCAAACAGAAGAGACAGTAGGAATGGAAGTCTTAGTGGGGGATTTGTTTCCCATGCCAAAGACAATTATTAACATTTTTAAACATGAATAAATAACATCAAAATTCTAATAAGTACAAGGAAGGTGGGGGTACTTATCTGAAACCTCTGGTGATTCAAGCCAATGAATACATTGCCAACACTCACAAATATGGCATTGTGCATCAACCTACATGGCAAGAAGGAACTGAAGATGGCACTGGTGCTGGCTGATGTAAAGTCAAAGTAACGTTATTGTCATTCAACCATAACTATATCCTAGTTACAGCTGAATGAAATTTCTTTCCTCCAAGCTCATGCACAAAAAAAAAAACATACAGCATAACACAACAACATAAAACAACATATATCAAGAAACAGCAAAACATTTAAACATCAGCAATGAAGACCCAACCAAAGACCAGCAGCTTAAAAACAAACGCGATAAATGGGCTACTATCATCACCCCACCACCAACTCCATGCATCACTATCAACATTTTAAATCAGGCCTTGACCATCATCTTAAACACAAGACCTTCCAACCATAATTCTAGTAATATCCATGCCAAAGTCCTTCCTTCTGACCATCTTTCCATCTACAGCCTTCGCAACCACCTCAACCTTCAGGCCCAAATGGCCACACCATCACCAGAAACCGAAGACCTTCATTCTGACACTACTGATCTTTCACAGTCCACCTCATCTCAGGGTCAAATCAATCCATTTACATATGGCAATGAAAATTCCGTTCCCTCACTTCACATCGGTTTCGGCTCTCCATTGCAGGCCCAACTTCCAACGCTCCAAAGCTACGTTACAATAAAAAAAGACAATGACAGGCAATTACATTTAGGACACTACAAGCAATTTCCTCTGCAACAACCGCTCACTCAACAAGAACAGGCACAAGAAAGAAAACTCACCCTATAAAAAAAATGACATAAAAAACAAAAACGAAAAGTGCATATTGGCAGCCGGAGAGGCCGCAGCCATACAAGGCACCATCATATTGGCTATCTTTTCCGTACCTTTATAGAGCAGACATCCTGATGTTTACCATCTGGGTGATGGTGAAAGACTCCAGTATTTGGGCTGGCCACTGCATTTTGCATATCAGGAAGTCCCAAGACTCAGTAATGCAACGCTTACTATAATGAAAATTAAAAGGCTACTTTACCATATTTTCGGTAACAGGAAAATTTAAATGGATATCTAATTATCAGATGTTTGTATTAAGCATAATTATATAAGGTCAGCTGAAGCTTCCTAGCAGTTAAGAATTTTAGTGTTTATAAATCATAAGTATTTAAAAATGTCTAGTATAGCTAATGCATCACTTTGTTCATTCTGCTGTGAGCTTTCATATTCTAAGTTGCTTGGTCTGACAATATTCATAATTAGAGATTTATTGCAGATCTCTTTCATAAGATCGAAGGACCATATGATCAAATCCAAAATGATCAAATCTCAGAATGTGAAACCTGCTTTTGCAAGCCAGGCATCATGAATTTTTTTTTTTTTTTGCTGTTCAGTAGAGACTGCATTTGGTGGTATGTGATTCGCAGATTAACTGTAGGAAGCCAACTGTCTACCTTTACTAATCCAAAGACTTTTATGCTTTTCTGGTGATAGCTGGGGGGGAGGGGGGAAGGATTTGGTGGTGTGTGGCTGGTGGACTTGACTTCCTTTAGTAACCTGAAAAGGTCTTTTTTTGTTTGCTCTTCAACTGAAGAGCTGGGGAAGTGTGCATGGATTGGCTGCTGTACAGGAGGAAGCCAATCAGCTTTCTGCAGTAAGAAGAAGTCTCTTTTGTTGCTGTTCAGAGGGTGTGGGGGTGCAGGTTTTTGGGTCAGGTGCAGAGCGATAGTTGAGCCATCTAAGCCTCTGATTACAGCAAGTAGACTATTTTAACTAGCAGCACAGCAGTTATATGATTATGCATGTTTCTTTTCAAACTGCAAAGATTCACATTCAGAGATAAGTTGTTTTTTATGGGTCTATATTATATTTTCGAAAGTTTCAAACATTGAACACCATATGGTCAACACCATATGAGCTATATTTGAAATTTCGAAAATATAATAAAAAAATAAAAAAACTATACTTACCTAAATGCTTTAGGCTGCGCCCCCCACACCCCCACTACTTAAATATTCCTATTCCAAGATCGCACTGCATTGAAGTAAAGGGAAAATACTCCGTATGGCGATTTCCGTGTTGCGCGTGACGTTTCGACCAATCGGGTTCGCTCAATACGCATTCGCCGTTTACAATTTTCGATCATGCGATAGGAACCCGTTTTTTATAATGTAACAATTAATATTTTGCTTCTTCTTCTTACGGTTCCATGACACTAGTAAACTGTTTTCTAGCTCAGGTCTCCCAAATCTGTTTGAAACTCAAACCGAACTGAAAACTAACAAAAATAAACCGCTGGTCACAGAGACTCCATAATGCAATTGTTCTACAAGCGATATATCACAAAAAATATGTATATATATATATATATATATATACACACACACACAAATCAATACATTTTACTATTTTGTATATATCTATATCTATATATATATATTTTGTGATACATCGCTTGTAGAACAGTTGCATTATCTTTCAGAGTCTCTGTGGCCAGTGATTTAATTTTGTGAGGTCTCCCAAATCTATCTATTTACTGGTTATTATAATAAATCAGTGACAGCCTTCTCTCTGCAGTTCTTAGCAATTCAGAAGGCCCCAGCTCAGTGCTTACAAGTCACAAAATTGGGAAGTTACTTAGCTCTTTGTGGTACCACACTGCAAGTCATGGAACTCAAACCAGTCGTTACACGTGCCTTATTCCCTTTCATTTCCTGACTTTTACTTTTCTAGAGAGGAGGTTTTGCTCTAAACTGAGGACATCATTTATGACTGCAGTTTTCTGTTCAATAAAATGGCCTTAAACATTGACTTTCGGCCAGCCTGCACAAACAATAAAATTATAAAGGGAAAAAAAACAGATACTAGAACATTAAATGATACTTTGTAAAGAAATGAGAAATGGCAGATATATTGATGGACAAGAAGGTATATTGCTTATAAATATGAGAAACCACTCTAACTCCCCCACTGTGAGTTCATCCCTGGTAAGGTCTGACCACAACTCGGTCTCATTTGAGGGAACTATCACACCTGACCCTCCCCTAGCAGCAACTAGACTAAAAAACTTCTTCAAAGCAGATTATAACCTCTTATGGGATGGCATAAATAGCTTCAACACCTCTCTCCTCAAATGGAACAGGTAACTATGCTGAGCTCTGCACCAATGCCCTGTACAAGCACCTGTATAACTACATTGACTCTGCAGTACCTGTTAGGATCAAAACAAGCTCTTCACGAAAAAGCAAACTTGCCTGGTGGACAACCACCACTAACAGGCTTTACAATAAAGGAAGAAACTGCTGTCCAACATTAAGAGGGACCAGGCTGTAAACTGGAGACACTCCCTCCTCAGCTTAAATAAGCAAATAAGACTTCTTGTGAAGTCTTCCAAGGCAAACTATGAATCCAAGTTAGCTTCCTCAAATAAGGACAATTATAAGGCATTCTTTAGTTACATCTGTAACTGAAAGGTAAGGCTCAGACTTGTGCAGAACTGAGAGTTACACTGAGCCGGTGGACATAGCTAACCTGCTACACAACAGGTTCGATAAAAACTGCACTCCCCCTTCCCCATCACATGTACTTTATGAAATCCCTACTACCTGTCCCCTACCATGTATCTCTAAACAGTAGGTCATAAATGCCCTCTCTAAGGTCAAAAACACAGCATCAATGGGAAATAATAACATCCCAGACTGTGTACTAAATGGGATCAAACAAGAATTATCATCACCATTGGCTACTCTTTTCAATTACAGTCTAAGCACTGGCTTCATCCCAGCTGAATGGAAAACAGACACCGTTATCCCCCTGCCCAAAGGAGTTGTTTCTACTGAACCCAGGAACTACAGAACTATTAGCCTGACTAGCTTCATCTGCAAGGCCATGGAGAGAATCATCATGGACCTTATCAACAATGATATAGGTAATCTCAAACACCAGATCATACCTAGTTTGAATTTGTCATGGGGAGATCATGCTTGTTAAACCTGGTGGACTTCTTTGAGACAGTCACAAGGGCTCTGGATAAAGGGAAATCTGTGTATACAGCCTACCTAGACCTGGCCAAGGCATCTGACACTTTCCCTCACTCCAGCATCAATGAAAAACTCTCCCAGCTAGACATCAACCCTTATATCGTACGGTGGGTTGTGAACTGGCTCTCTGATGGAACCCATGCAGTCAAAATAGGGGAATCCACCTCCAACAGCAGACCCATTACCAATGGTGTTCCACAGGGATCAGTCCTGGGACCTCTACTGATTGGAATCTATTTCTCCAAAGTACAAGCTAAAACCACGGGACTGTCGCTGAAAACGTTTGCTGATGACTGCAAACTGGGTGTGGTCATATCCCCAAACAATGTCAACATCCTTCAAGAAGGTCATACCCAAACAAATGATTGGTGCCAACATCCTGGCCTTAAACTCAGTGGAAAAAAATGTATTATCACTTTCGGCAACAGTGATGTTCCTGCAGATTACCACATCAATGGCAATACCCTAAGTACGCACTCAGTGGTGAGAGATCTGGGCACTCAGGTTGATAGCAAACTCGCCTTTGAGCACCCTGTCTCCATATTGGCAAGAAGGGCATTCTATATGGCTCACCTCATAAGTAATGGCATTGCCTCCCTGTACTCTTCACTCATTAGGCCAATAACTGAGTACAACTCCCCTTTTGGCATGTACATTTCAAAGCACCTGCAGCAATTGGAGAGACCACGAAGGTTCCTCACAAAGAAAATTCAAGGTCTTCAGCATCTATCCTATGTGGATCAGCTGAAATCACTGCCACTTTATTCTGTTTCATACATACTACTCGGAGGCAATCTCTGCCTTGCATATAAGGTGATATCTGACCCCGCTTTTCTGGAAATGCTGTGTATCCACAAGTTAAATAGCACATGAGTTACTCGCTCTAAAGACCTAAACCTGGTATGTGATACTTGCTGGAGGGACAGATTTGTCTCCCAGAGGTTACCACACCTTTGGAATACACTCTCACTTCAGACCTAACAGAGCACCTCATTAGCCCTCTTCAACACAATCTGGATGATTGGAAGGGTAACAATAAATTCACCCCACGAGTTCCACCTGTGTCCCTCTTGGACAGGGGCAATAGGTGCTGACCATGGTAACAAGGGTAAAATTTGTCTAGGCTTGTAAAGGCCCTTGGGCCATTAGCCAAGTAACTTCCTATGATCCTATGAAGGTGGTTTCTAAAAAAAACTGACTATGGCTTTTTGCCAGGTCTAACTTTTAAAAAATAAACATCAGTCCCACTATTCATGCTTAAAGGTTCCACTCACGCCGAAATATTTATACACACACCAACAACATTTCCAATAAGGTGCACTCCGACCTTAAACTTTGTTAATTTATCTCCCATCTGTTCTCACTCACAATTAAGGCAGTCATTACCAGAAACATGCGGCTACCAAAAACTGATTTCACTCATCTTAAAATGCCCATAAACTAAAGGTTATTGAAAATAGTTTTTGCAGATTTATTACCTTAGCACATGCCAGGCAGTATCACAGTGATATACTTTTTTTTAAATAATATTTTATTGACTTGTGCATCAAGTATTCACAGTAGACATAGTACTACATGACATTAGACAAATTGCTGAATACGCGAGGTTTTCAATTATTGTAAAAAAACAAATCCTCTCCAGTACAGCCTACTTAACAACCATGTACATTATTTGCAATAATGCTGCTAAGCTGATCATGAGATAGTGAGGGATAGGCAAATAAAGCATTCACAATATATAATTCTGGGATCTAAGCATGAAAAGAATAAAAATAAATACCCTTCATTTGTTAATTCCATGTCTATGTCTCGGAAAAAGTCCATATGCAGTAGTCAGTTTGCCTGAAGCAGAATTAAACTATTATCAAATAAGTAGGATCTTTTTGAAAAGTAACTTCCACAATTTCTGGTAGTAGATATGTTTCTTGGGATTAATTATAATTAAATTTTGAGCTGATATGTAAGTTGTGGCCATAGCTCGGAAACCCCTCCAGGATAGCTTGGTGAGATCTCATTTTTGGTTACGTATAATTTAATAAGTGAGCATATAGTGACTAAAGTATGTATTTGTAGCTTGGTGAGTTTTACATCTCTGATACGAAGAATTGCTAGTTCCCAACATAGAGTTGATTTGTGGTACCCCATCTTTTCTAGTCATACCATAAGTGAGTCCCATAGGTTCTGTGAGTACTTGCAAAACCAGAGAACATGTAGGAGATCTTCCTATGGATAAAGGACAACATTTACATGCCGGAGAAGATTTAGGATTAAATTTATTTAGAATCATAGGCGTGTAATACACGTTATTATTAATCATCAATTGTGTACCTATTAGTTTTTTAAAAGGGGAATAATTGGTGGTGGAGTTGATAGCTCTAAGTTTCTCTTATTTTGAAAATATATTCCTCTATTATCCCAGTAGTTGGAGAATAGTAATGTGTCTTCATAAATGAAAGATCTAACAAGGTTGTATGCCTTTGAGACTGTTTTCTTTTTGCTTGCAAGGGATTCAAAATTTTTCAAGAGCCTCATCAGGTCTTTCTCATTAACAGATGACTCCCTAATTATTGCTGGAAACATCTCCCTAATCTGTCTTAAAATAATTATGTATTTTTTGCTAAAAGTCTCTCATAGGTCTTGTAATGTTTTATCTCGATGTTTATATATGTCCCAAACTGTGCAGTCCTTGATTAATGGGTATTCCAGTAGATTTAACATCTTATTATTTATTTTGATATTTGGATTGAAATGGAAGGGTTGAAGAAGGGGTAAGGTCTAGTCAAGTTTTAAGCTTTTCAGCCATTCTTGAAAGTTCTTTACACTGGCTATTAAATTACCATTTAGATTAAGGTTCCTAATATTAGTTGGAGTAATGAAAGATATGGCTTTGGGGTTGACTTTACAGCAAAGTATATGTTGGTGCCAGATGTTTACCCACGTTGGTGACCAATGTTCACTGTGTTTTGAAAAATTAGACATTAAAGTAAGTCTGAGTGCATTAGTAATTTTATAATAAAGCAGTAGATCTGGTAGGTCTAGACCCCCTTTATCATTAGGGAACATTAATTTTGAGTATTTAATTTGAACTGATTTAGGATACCATACGAATCTGGCAAGTTCCTTATTCATTTTATGAAAAAAAAGTGGTTTGGTATCCCCAACACTGTAGCATTAAAGTGATATAACAATTTTGGTAAGACATTCATTTTAATGATTGCCGCTTTTGATATTATAGATGGTTTTAGTAGTTTCCCTCTGTCTAGATCTTGTGTGATGTTATTCCATGTTTTAAGTACATTATTTTGTAGCATAGATAAATGATTATGTCTGTAGTTTATCCCACGATATTTAATGGAATAGATTGTTTTAAAAGGGGAGTCTGCAAAACAGCCTTCTTTATTGTTTAAGGGGTTGATGGGAAATGTATGTGATTTTTTTCTGGTTGATTTGATAATTAGAGACTTGTGTGTATTTGCTTATTGATGTCATAATTTTCTTAAGATCTGTAGCAGGGTGCTCGAAGTAAATATTTAAGTCATCCGCAAATGCGGATAAAGTTATTCTGGAGTTAAATATTTTTGGGATTGAGTGGAAGATTTTCTGTGATATGTAAAGGAAGAAGGGCTCAATGCAGAGGTTAAATAAAAGTGGCAAGAGTGGGCATCCCTGCCTTGTTCCGTTGGTTATTTAAATTGGACTTGACAAAGTTCTATTGACATATAAACAGTGTTGTGCTAGTTACTTATAAAAGTAATAAGTTACTATTACTAGTTACTTTTAAGTGAAAGTAATATGTTACTATTACTTATTACTTTTCTAAAAAAGTTATATATTACTATTACTAGTTACTAACTAAAGTAACTAGCTACTGTTGAGTTATTTTTACATAAGTATAGTTTATCAATTCTTATGTTCAGATTTACTCACACAGTACTTGTGTGTGAGGAATACATGCTTGCTGCACATGAATACGAGTGCATTAAAGCTGTATACACAGTGTTACAATAATGATGAATAGCAATTTACAGTTTACAAAGTCCCACAGGCTAATCTTTATAGTCAGAGAGTCACAATGTAATACTTAAACCAAATTACGCACAGCCAGCAATACAAAACCCATAACAAGTTACAAGCCATCAAGTTTTCAACAATGTACATTAGGCTAATCTGATAAAACAATTGCTGAAAATGTAAAAATGCTTACATAAAATGTCACATAAGTCTAACAAGACTGTTAACACAAAACATCAACCAAAATATCACTTTATATAACTATTCACAATGACTATGCATTTCTGTTTGCTTGAAGAAGGAGCAACTTTTCAAAGTGTTCTTCAATGAGTCTATTTCTTCTTGCAGTCAGCACTTGTCCACCAAGACTGAACAGGCATTCAACAAATGCAATAGATGGCAGAGCTGTATTAGTGTTCAGAAATATCTTGTTGACTATAGAGTAATTGCTGAGAGAAGATATTTGTCTGGAAGGGTCAGCCAGATACATGTCCATTTGAGAAGATTTGCTGACATTGGCTGGTGTCGACTCTTTGAAGCTGAAGAAGCTGTCTTCGGCAGTTAATGCAGAAGCTTCAGATGACCCATGTGCAGGTTCATCCAGTTTCTGCATGGCATCAAGGAGCAGAGCCTTGCCTCTGAGTTTCTGCTCTTCAGTGTCCATCCATCAGAAACGGAACTGTGGATGCACTATGCTAGCCAGAATGAACTCTTCAAGCTCTAGAAGATGACTGAACTGAGCCTCAATGCCTTTAAAAAGAGCATCAACTAGCAGCACAATGGTGGAGATCAGGATTCTCATGAAGCTTTTCAGCTCTGACTGCAGGATGTTCAGAGCCAGTGCCAGGGGCTGCACTGCTTGCACAAACTCAGCAACAAAGGTAATTTCTGCAGGTCTGAAGATGAAAATTCCAATCTGTTCACATATCGCATTCAGCAAGCCTTCACCCTGAGTTGCAATGAGGCGAATTCTCTCCATCGTGTAAAAAGTGGGATTCCATCGTGTCGCATTGGGAATAATCAATGCCCAATCACACTTATTTCGATCCACCTTAGCAGCATGGGTGCTGTGACTAGCCTTGTTCCAAGCAGCATAGCCATGGTGCTTCACATGATCTTTTTATACTGTGCATCATTACAAGAAGATTCAGCATCTTGCAAGGCAACTAGATTCAATGTGTTTGTTGCACATCTCAGATGGAGAGGCAGTGAATAAGTGTTCTTGCTTTGCCCTGACTGACTCAGCATGGCTGTCATGCTGTTGTAAATCACTTCACCATCATCATCCTCATCTTGGGACAGAATGCTTGTAGTCTCAGATCTCTCACATTCTGAGAAGGCAGTGAAAGCCTTTACAAAATTGCTGCCATTGTCAGTAATTGTTGCACACACCTTTTGCTCTATCTTGTACTTGATGGGAATGTTCTCAAGAGTTGATGCTATGAGATCATATGTATGCCTTCCCTGTAATCTGCAAAATTATAAAGCAGCTAACTTTCTTTCAAGTGTATCACAGTTGATCCAGTGGGCGGTGACACCAAAGAAACTACGATTCTGATGGGTCCAAATGTCAGCCGTAGTGTGCTGCATACTATCAACATTCATGCGGGAAGAAGCTGCAAGCAAGTTCTTATCATTCATAAGCATATTTGTGTACTTTTCTATAAGATCATATATCTGCCAAATCTCTGTGGTTTTGCTTAAAGTTAAATCACTGTCTCAAAGGAAAATCTTTCTCACTGCATCATTATTAACACCACACAAGCTTGCCTTTTATCATCTCATCTCTCAGATCACCAAATATGCATGTTTTTGACTTGTTTCTCAAGTCAGTTATATATGCTGCAAAAGTTTCACCAAGCTTTTGATCTCTTGTGTAAAATAGTGCCTTTCTACTATATTCGTTTGAGGGTTGCACATTTCTCTAAATTCATGTTAGGACTCAGAGTCTTCCCTCATTTCAGTCTGTATCACAATATGGCCGTCTTCCCCCTTCTCTGCATAAACAGCAGGTGCATATACAAATTAATGTTCTCTCAATGGCTTGTGAACCAGCTAAACTGAGCAGAATAAATGCTTTTGTATGTGTGTCTTTATCAGAAAAAGCAACATGTATGAAAATATCATATTCTTGCTCAATCACTCTCCAGTTTTCAGCGATATTATTATCAAACACAAGCGGATCAGGTATGTGAAGTCCCTCTGCCATGCCAAATAAGTGTCAAACACACACCAAGTACTTGTAATTAAATTCAGCTGTACACCAGACTCTTTGAACATTTTATATGATTCTGATATTGTTTCAAATGTTTTCATAATTATTTCAAGTACTTTTTCCAGTATGTCGCAATTTTGAACATTTTGTTTATTCAGTAATTTGTTTGGAATGCTTTGTTTTATATTCATTGAGGGAAAAATCATTTAAATGAGTTTAAGAACCTGGAAATATTTTCTGACCTGTTTATGAGTCGTTTGCAGTCGTTTGAGCCACTCTTGTATATTGCTCCATTTCTGACTGTGCGCCTCATGGTTTTAAGAAGTTTTGACTTCGGATCCCATTCTGACAACATGTCATTCGTCTTGTGTATTCAAATAAGATGACGAGGCTTGGGTGTTAAGTTAATATATTTATTACACACACATCAGGATGGATGACTGAAACATAAAACTTAATCGAACTAGCTAACTGACTGACTGACTGCTACACATACATGCTTTCACTCCAGCTGCTTACACAAAATGGCACTCTGCTTGCACGTGCTCAGTACTTTCTGTGCACGTGCCCATGAACTACAGTGACTTTAAAAGTACAACACACACACTATGATCTACATTCCCCGTGTTAGAGTGGGTTTCCTCAGGGTGTTTCGGTTTCCTCCCACATTCCCTAGACATGCTGCAGGTGGATTAGGCATGCTAAATTGGCTTTAGGTGTGAGTGTGTGCATGCATGTGCCTTCTGAAGAAGGTTGAACGCTGGGCTGGCAACTCAAAAATGTAAAACTCCACTGCCACTTGTTCTGCAGACTGATGATCCACCGTGGTGATCCCTAACGGGCACAGCAAAAGGACAAGAAGAAAAAGACTAGTCTTTATAGCTAGAAAGTCACAGATAATAATTAAATAAAACCAGCCAATAGCACAAGACCTATAAAAACCTATCACATTTTGTCTATTTTCAGCAACTAAAAATCGAAACCTGAAAAGAATTTTAAATAGAACATAACAAATATTGTTAGGGCAAAAGTTGGTTGATTATAGATCCACTTGAAGCGACCTGCTTGGTGCAGTGGATTGGGGCATTGGGTGCTCAACTGATGAGTTTGATTCCGACTGATGGTGGTATGAAGAACCCATGCCATTTATTACACTGCAAGGCAAGGATATGATCTCTGGCAGGCTAGACTTGTCCAGTGTTAGGGGATGTTTTACTGGGTGAGAGTCCCACAGTACCAGGGTAGGGCTGGAGTCTGGTAATCATTAGCTTTCACCTCCTTACAGTGCTAAAAAATGAAGTAAATTTTGCTCCAGACTAATTCTAATGCTCTATTATGAAGTCTAATGATCTATTATGAATGCGTTGTGCCAACATTATGTTGTAATTTTTTATTATTTTTTATCCAAATTTCCACTTCAAAGTTTCTATTACCTTCTAACATCTGATTACTATTCATACTATATAGGGACCTCGGAAGTTTTACATCCCCCTTTAGGGGTCTATATCACCCACGTTGAGAACCACTGGTTTAAGCAAAAGTAACTCAAAAGTAATGCACATTTAAGTTACTAAAAAAAGTAATATATTACTATTACTAGTTACTATTTTGAAAAAGTAACTAGTTATATTGCTAGATACTAGAAATTGTAATATACTACAGTAATATATTAGTTATTGTAATAGATTACTCACATCACTGCATATAAATATGTATGTGAATGGTTATATAAGGTTTCTATAAGGTTGATGAAGTCTTTTGGAATATCAAAACAGGATAGGGTTGTAAATAAAAAGTTCCAACTTAACCTGTCAAATGCTTTGCACGCATCTAGGACTAGAGTATATCTAGGACTTTTCTCTTTATTACTTAGTTGGATCATAGAGTCTAAGGATAGGGTATTATCCCATGTGTACCAAGAAAATTAGTTGAACTGATGTTTTTGAGCCCAGGAAGTTCAAGTACTCGGCAGTCGGTTGTACCACAGCAACTCACATAAATCCACGCTGTAAAGGATGAAATGACTAATCCTCAGCTATAATGGACCGTTTATTCAGATAACATCATGAACAGCAATACACTATTAAAACCAGCAGCAGACACATTGACATCCACTAGAACAGTACACTAAGCAAAACGAATTTACCCGGGTTTCGTCCGATATGACGAACTTCTTAGAATAGTGTATTTATAGCGTGGATTTATGTGAGTTGCTGTGGTACAACCGACTGCTGAGTACTTGAACTTCCTGGGCTCAAAAACATATTATCCCATGTGTGCCTGTTAGCCATGCATCCAGACTGTTCTTGAGAGATGATAGAGGGCATGACCTTCTTTAATCTGTGTGCTTGTTAGCCATGAATCCAGATTGTTCTTGAGAGATGATAGAGGGCATGACCTTCTTTAATCTTTCTGCAAGTAGGGAGGCTAGTATGTTGATGTCTACATTCATCAGAGGAATAGGTCTATAGTTATGGGGATTGGCTCTAACAATTTTACTTTTTGGAATCAGTATTGTTTTGGAGCTATTTAAATGGGGATAATTTATCCCATTTGTTCTAATGTAGTTAAATACCTTTAAAAGTATAGTGGAGATCTTCAGATTAAATGTCTTATAAATTCTGATGTATATCCATCAGGACCTGGTGCTTTGCCTGACTTTAAGTTATTAATTACCTCAATTATTTCTTGTTTAAATAGGTCTGATAAAAGATTTGCTTGGGTAGTTGTAATTTTGGGAAATTCAAGATTTTTTAACAAGTTATTTGCTTCAGACTTACAGGTTTGCTGAGTGTTCATATTATAGATTTCCATATAAATTTCCTTAAATATTTCTATAATTTGTTCATCTGTTTTGAATATTATATCTTGATACTATAGAAGAGTTATTCTAGAAGCTTCTTGCTTATCATCTATTATTCTTGCAAGCGTTCTGGATGGGACTTGTGCCCCTTCATAGTATTTTGCTATATATTTCTAATTCTTGTATTGAGTAATTTTGTTGGTGGAAGTCAAGCAATTCTGTTTGTAATTTGCATATTTGTTTTTCAAAGTCTTGATCTTGGGTTATTTGTAATTTCCTTTCATAGGTTGATAGGTTGGTACTAGGCTATCGGCCATAGGGCCTATACAAGCCTAGCCATAACAATTCCCTTGATATTTCTTCCCACAATATTTACTTCCCTGGATCCCTATCTAGCAGGGCGACTGACGTGATCCCCAGGGTGAATTTCCTATCTCCCATCCAATCATCAAGGTTCCTTTTGAAGAGGGCCAAGGAGGCACTCTGCTTGACATATATGGGCAATCTATTCCAGAGTATGGACAGTCTCTGGGTCAGGAACCTATCCATCCAGCATGTTTTGTTCATTGTGATGACAAGGTTTAGATCCTGGAGCATGTGGCTCTCAGGGATTGAGATTTCTTTAAGTGGAGTATGTCCAACAGCTCAGGGTTTGACATGGCCTTGTACGTTAAGCAGAGATCGCATCTGAGAAGACGATATGCCACAGAGTATAGCTGGAGTTTTTTTAGAATGTCAGCATAGGGCATCTGCTTTAGGCCTGTGATTCTTTTAGTGAGATATTTCTGTGGCCTTTCCAGCCACTGCAGATGTCTTGTGAGGTACATACCAAATGGGGCATTGTACTCTATAATGGGTCTAATGAGGGATGAGTATAGTGGGACAATGACCTCCTTTTTCTGGATGAAAAGCCTTTAGTGATGAAGTATGCCACACAGAAGGATTTCCTGACTGTTGTGGAGATGTGGATATTGAAGGTGAGACCACTGTCCACCTGTGTCCCTAAGCCTCTCATCACACTTTCGGTGTTTAGTGTACTGCCACCTATGTGGTAATTCATGGGTACATGGTTTTTCCCAAAGGGGATAACTATACATTTCTTGGCATTAAGCTTCTGTTTCTGTAAGGCCATTTTGTAGAATATCCACATCATCTGGGGATTTAATAATGGCTCCCAGTTTGCAGTCATCTGCGAACTTTGTTAGCCAGAGTTTCTTAGTGTCGGCCTATACTTCAGAGAAGTAGATGCCAAGCAAGAGTGGTGCCAGGACTGAACCTTGAGGCACTCCACTTGTCACTTGTCTGGAGATGGATTTGGAGTCAGCTATGTTTACAGTCTGGGTTCTGTCAGTAAGCCAGCTGGCAACCCATCAAGTGATGTAGGGATTTATGCCCAGCTTAGTAAGTTTATCTATGATTCCAGAGTGGTGGATGGTGTGGAAGGCCTTGGCGAGGTCCAGATAGGCTGTGTGGACCAGCTTACCCTTGTCCACAACTCTGGAGACTGATTCGAGAAGTCAATCAGGTTCAGGAGACAAGATCGGCCCTTCACGAACCCAAACTGGGTGGGGTCCAGTGTTTGAAGGTTGCCATTGTCTTTGTTTATAAGTTCCATGATAATGCATTCCATGGCCTTGCAGATCAGGCTCATCAGACTAATGGGATGGTAGTTCCCGGGATCCAAGGTGAATCCTCCCTTGTGGAGTGGGATAACTGTAGCTGTGCACCACTCAGTGGGCACAAAGCCTGAGGTGAGGCTATGATTAAACATGACACTTAGGTGAGGTGCCAGTTCATTTTGTAGTTCATGTAGTTCACAGCCTGGGATGTCATCTGGTCCCATGGATGCTGTATTCTTAACTTTGGAGAGTGCGTTTTTTACCTGTGTGGCTGTGATTACCAGAGTTTGGAAATCTTTTGGTATTGAGATGGGCCCTTTAGGGGGTGAGAAGGGGGTGAAGTTGACACTACATTGATCTGCCAGGATAATGGCAATATGCTTGGGATCAGTATATTTAATGCCATTCTGTTGTAGCTCAGAGGAGACCTGAGCATTGACATTTAGATTCGTGACATAACTATAGAATGACTTGTGGATGTCTTTGGAATCTTTGGCAATTTTATTTTTGTAACTAGTTTATGGCAGGGGACCACCAGATTGGCTTTCTTTTTTGGAGAAGAGCATCTTGGTTCTATTTGGGATGGCATGATTCATGCATGAGTTGATGTGCCCGTACAGTGTTAGTGTAGGATTCAGCAGTCGAACTTTCAGTTCTGTCTGCATGGATGTCATGAAGTTTGTCACTTCTGACTTAAGTAGCATGAAGTTGGCTTTGGAGAAGTTTTTTACGGAGGTTTCCTTACTAGGGGGTGGGGGTGGATGTGGATGTGAAGGGTGATTAGCTTATGGTCAGATCTGACCAATGAGGGGGTGACCACTGGTGTGGAGCATCTATCTCCCATGTTGGTAATGACAAGGTCTAGGATATTGGAGCCCCTGGTGGGACAATGGATTAGTTGATCCAGGGCTTTGAAATTTATGAATTCCAAGAACCATTGGGAAAAGGTGATGGTACCAGAGTAGTTTTCTCAGTTAATGGCAGGGTACTTGAAATCACCCAGTATTAGGGTGTTTGGTTGTATCTTAATATTTTCCAGTATGTCTAGAAATGTGTAGTGAGAATCCTGGGGCATGGTAGGGGAACTGTAGCAAGCTACAATTTGGATTGCAGTCTTACCTAGTGTTAGTTGCACCTGGAGAATTTAAGATGCATTGTGTTGGGCAACTAGCCTGGATGTGTGAATATCCTTGGTGAATATGGACACTCCTCCACCTTTAGTGTTTTGGTCTTGGTTTGGTGGCCGAAAAGTGTGGTAAGAGTTGTAGCCTGGTATTGCAGGGGTGCTCTCTGGAGCCTTGCAACAAGTCTCAGTTACTGCACAGATATCGATGTTCTCCATTTTTAGGAGTGCCTCAAGATAGTGCATTTTGAGGTTTACACTTTTAGCATTGAGGAGCATTACCTTCAGATTTTGCATGCTTGTATCTGTTACAGTGGTGGTTTTGTCCTTTGAACCTTGCCTAAAAAAGGCACTATAGGGGTGACAAGAGCTTTAGCCAGTAAGCTGAATCCCAGGGGCGACAGGTGCAGACCATCTCTGGCAAAGCATCATGGTTTTTAGATCATGTCATCCCAGTCAGACAGATACTGAATCCCCTTTGCATGACACCAGAAGCATAGCCAATTGTTGAAGTCAATCATTTTGTTGGCTTATACTGTGGTATCATTCTGGGCGAAGGCAGGATGCTACTTAAGTTTAGGGTCATACCTGCCTGGGCCACATGATCCAAGAGCTCTTCCATGTCTCTTTTCATGTAGTCCAGGGAGCTACGTCTCAAGTCATTCACTCCAACATGGACAATGACAAAGTCATTTTTGTACTTGTTGTGGAGTGACTTGAGTGGTGGAGTGACTTGAGTGCATGCGTTATGTGGCGGATCCTGGCACCTGGCAGGCAGCTGACTGTAATTTTCTCCTTGTTCAGCCTAGTGAGTGGGACATCAGTGTGCCTGACTATAGGGTCACCAATGACTAAAGTGTTGGGTACGTTGTCTTGCCTTAGGGGCTGTTGTTGGGTGGCACACTGGTGTTGTCAGCTATGTGTCACTTTGCTTGTGACTGGTGTTTGTTTGCATTTCAACTTCGGGTTTCCAGGTCTTTAAGTTCTTTGATTAGGTGGGTCTCCTTTTGTTATCCCATTTTCTGGAAGTAAGATGCTTTTTGAATCAGGAAACCTCTGACTGTTGCTTTACATGCTGCCCATTGAATATCAAGGGGGAACAGTGATATACTTAAGACTCTCATTTGGCTGCTTGTAAATGACAAACTGACACTGATTACCAGTAATCTCATATTTAAAATATTAAAAAAAGATTATTGCTCCCAATGAAGAGAATGTTAGCAACAAGCCTACATATTAAGAAATAACAATGAGGAAAGCCTACAACTAATCAGACCCTCTTTCAAGACAACCGCAGGAGAAACAGCCTTCACCAAATTAGATTCTGCTATTCAGAATAAATTACAAGGTGCTCTCTCTCTCTCTCTCTCTCTCTCTCTCTATATATATATATATATATATATATGCATATATATAGATATATATATATATATACACACACATATATATATATATATATATATATATATATATATATATATATATATATATATATATATATATATATATATATATATGGGTCTACTTCATAACATTGAAATTTCCTAACATTGAGACCATTACATCAAAAATTCAAAACACTGAAAACCCAAAACATTGAATACTCAGAACATTGAAAGTGTGCTTCATAACATTGAAAACTATATTGCACAAGTATCCCCTCCACCTACAACACCACCTAACTAACAAACACACTTTCTACTATGTTTATGTGGGGGGCAAGCCCCCTACACCCCCCCATAAATTAAATATACCAACTCCAAGATTGTATTACAGTGGAAAAAAGTTAATTTCCTAACCGTAGTGCAATCTTGGAGTTGATATATTTAATTTACAGGGGGTGTGTTTGTTAAGTGTTGTTGTAGGTGGAGGGTATGTTATTTACATGTGCATTGTAGTTTTCAATGTTTTGAAGCGCACTTTCAATGTTCTGAGTTTTCAATGTTTTGGGTTTTCAGTGTTTTGGGATTTAGATGTGTTGGTCTCAATGTTATGAAATTTCAATGTTATGAAGTAGACCCATATATATATATATATATATATATATATATATATATATATATATATGTGTGTGTGTATGTATGTATGTATATATATATATATATATATATATATATATAGATATATATATATATATATATATATATATATATACATATATATGTTAACAGTCCCTATCAGCATTCAAAATTACACTAAGGAAACACCTTCAGGAGAAAGCCACCAGTATTTGTTTCATGGCATCTGATAATAATCCATTCTCACCATACCAATATCTAAAAAGTATAATACTATCAATTACTGTAGTAATTGTCAAATCAGGTAAATAATCAAAACTTATAAATGATGTAAAGAATATCATTACTGACTTCTGTGTCTACCACTGTGTTTGCAATAGTTTTTTTCAAGATTCTTTTATTTCATTCTCTTATAAAGGTTAAACATATTTAAAAACTTCTATAAATGAAACAACACATACATTGTGCATCTACAACTACAACATACTAATTATTTATGTACAACTATTTACATTGCTAATTAACTAATTAATGATTTATGTGCCCAATAAGCATTTCAATAAAAAGACCAACAAGTATGACGTGTATAACCAAAGTAAATGAATAAATTAAATTAGACAAAAGAAATAGGGATTTGTAATAAACAGTCCATACACAGACAGACAGAAGAAAGAGAAGAATTAATAACTATTTATAGGATTAAAATATTATCTCAAAAATGTTTTGCCAGTAATCAATGAAATTCTTGAATTTTTTTACAATGTAAAATTATTTTTTTTTAAATTAATAGCCATTTCCCTAAATCTAGGCCATGTCATGCTTTGAAGATTGGTCCAATTTTTTCTATCAAGTTTAACTAACATGAAGGCAGGGGTAAGAAGATATAAATCTTTAGATGTTAGCCTGAGATGTGATATATGAAAGATGACAAATTTAGCATCAAAGATTACATTCAGGTACCTTCTAGAGGATAAAAATAAGAAACAAAAGTGTCCAGCAAAACACACATAAATACAATTTTCTACTTAAAAAAAGATGACATAAAAATGAATCATCATAGCATCAATTTCTTTATAGCAACAAATTAATACCTACATTTGTTGCTATAACAATTTGTTGCTATGATGATTAATTATTTTACTGTTTTATTGATGTCGCTTGAAGAAGAGAATTGTATTTAAGTGTGTTTTTATGGTTTTGTTGGTCTGAAGAAGTGCTTATGCATGAAAGCACTTACAGTGTTTAATAAATAGTTTTATTTTTAGTTCAGTTGTGCTGATCACTTTTGTTTCTTATTTTTATATCTGGATTTTGCGATGAGTGACCTTTGGTTGAGATGGATACTTTATTGCTACCTTTGAGAGGATAACTTAGATATTAGACACATCTAAATATGTTGTGAATATGTGCAGTTCCAGAAAATATGTAGTAAATTGGATTCTGGATTAATGCATGCAGCACAGGTGGATGAAAATTTAGAAGTATAACACAAAGTAGTAGAGTGTATTCTAAGAACTAAGCCAACACAGGAATGGAGAAAGGAGATTCTACTGATAGGGATGAGTACAATTAGGGATACAGACAATAGGCAAGAAGGGGCTGGAATTTACTGGAAAAAACTGGCAAAAAACAAGGTATTGGGAGCAAAGAATTAGAGAGAGAAAGGTAATAGAATGGGAAGAAGCCAATAATTTATTTGGACTTCAGGCTATAGATTGCCTTCTCTATCACAGTATGGGCAAAGAAAAAGTAATAGGGGGATCATAAGTAAAAGACTAGCATTCGTAGAGTTTTTAGTAGAATCTAGACCATAAGCTGCAGTTAAAGGGATAATTTAATGAAGGTGTTTAAAAAAAGGAATAATTAGTACAGCATATAAAATATTGCATGATAACTATAAGAAAAAATCAGAGGAGGTTATAAAAAGGATTGGGAAGAGGGACTGGATAAGCAATTCAAAAGAAACACTGGGGAGATATATGTAGGTTTCACAAATATGCAACAAAGTCTAGAAGATTTAGGATATTTGCTTGGAAGTGTTTACATAGATATTTCTATACCCCCAAGTAGACTCCAACATTTTTTTCACAGATAGCAAATGTTGATGGTGTGATGGAGAAGAAATAGATTATTGGGAGCATATTTTTGAGAGTGTAATGAGTTGACAGAGTTTAAAAATCCCCTGCATACTACTCCTCTATCAGAAATACTGGATGATTAAATTGGTATGAGTAAGGAAATGATTTTTGAGCTATGATACAGAATCTGTATTGCCTAGAGAAAGTAAGGCCTTGCTGAGTCTAATTATGGTGGCTGAAAGCAATTACTAGGAAATGGAAATCAAAGTCTAAACCAACTATACTAGAATTAGTAAATATAGCAACAGAGATAAAACAACTAGAACTGGGATCTTTAGAAAAGTGTAGGAGCAAATTACATAGAAAGAAAATGGAAATTGTGGGAACAATATATGCAGAAGAGGAATGAGCTTTAAAAGAAGGCAGGATTTGAATGAGCTATGTAATGTTTGACTGACCGAGACTGGATAGATGATAAAGTATGTATAATGTTTACAACTAAAATTATGTCAGTATGGTTTGTTTTCATTTATATAAATATATGATTGCTTATGTCATAAGCAATAAGTTAATAAAGATGTTTCTTGTTTAATAAAAAAGTTAGAAATGTAAGATGAAATTTTTGCAGGGGTCATACAGGCATTGTTCATGATCCTAAGTTGGGTATACAATAGTTTCTTGAGGGGAATGTAGAGGAGTTTAGTTTTATAGTGGTCAAGAGTGTTTGCTTAGAAAGATCCAATCCCACAGACAGCCAATACATAGGGTGTATGTATGAGTTTTTATATTTCATTTTAGAGATCAGTCTATAAGTGATCCATAGTGGGTTTAAGATGTTAATGAGGATAACATTTGTACTACTGCAATGAATCAGAAGTGGGAATAGCTGAAGTCAAATTGAAGGTTAATTAAGAAGCTGATGGGGGTTTAGCTGAATACTTATATTTTCAGTAGTGAGGGGTTGCTTTTCTAAGAGATTAATGACTAATTTATCTTTGCTGAGAGGGGAAGGTAGACAGCTTCATCATACATTTATTACTTAAAGTTGCATTCAAATTGATAGATTGGAAAAGATTAAAGGTTTCAGAAAGTTTTAAGCTATTGATTAGTGTTTGGAACATCATTATCTTTTAGACATAAATAGGATGACTTTAAGATTTTTAAGATCTTGGTTTTAGATATGGAAGAGTACTGGAGTTATATTTCATTTGGAACACATTCTTCTGCCAAACTGCCAGTCATCCAAGTTCACAGGTGTAATTATAAGTTTAATAAGCCTAAATGCAGTGATTATTAGGTAATAAAGATAGAAAATGGATAGCCCCACACCACCCTGATTTTAGGTAGAATAAATTTGCTATAGGCTATGTGGAGTGACTTTGGTTAACAAATAAAATTGCTCAATTTTGAGTTAATATTGTAGAAAAATTTAACAGGAAGAATTTGAAAGGAGGAGTAAAAAAAAAGAAGTCAGGGTAGAATATTCAGCTTAATTCTGGCAGCTTTAGGCAAGAATGAAAGGTAAAATTTAGTCCATTTTTCTAAGTCATTTTGTATATTTACCCACATTATAAGAACATTTTTATGAAGCATCTGTGATTGGTCTTTGTCAAAGTGAATAGCTAAGTAGTTAAGAGAGGAGGAAGACTTAATATCATAAGTTATAAGGTTTGTGAAAGAAGAAAACTTACAATTTAACGGAAGTATAACAGACTTGTGTAAGTTTAGTTTATACGTAGAAAAACTGGAAAAACCATTGATAGTTTGGATAATAATAGATATATCAGAATGTGAGAAATAGATAGAGATGTCATTCACAAAAGCGATAAAAGGAATATTAATATTATGGATTCTGGGGAAGATATTGTGTCTTTTGTGTAAACATTATTTATATAGAACCACTTTTTTAAACACATATGGAGACGGGGGCAACCTTTCCTGGCCCCATTTATAATGTGTATAGTTTGGGATAAAATTATATTAATAGAAATTTGTATAAATGCTTTGTTATATAGAGCTTGCATAGCTGTAATAAACGAATCAGAAATTTTAAAGTGTTGCACTACAATGAAGAGAAACTTAAGATTCATATGGAGAAAAGCTTTAGAAGCATCAATTGCTAGAATTAAATTATTTAGGTTAAACTTATTTGTGAGAAGCTGAATAATTTCAAGAGAAAGTATATGATCAGAAGTTTACCAACTGATGCACAAAATAAAAAGTTACCTTGCTGCAAAAAAGAAACAACCACGAGTATATCCAACAAATTTAATGAAACTCTGACGTTTCGGTCAAAGCCTTCAAGGAGTATAACACAAAGTAAAAACCTTGCCTCATATATACACATACAAATACATCAATTAAACAATCATACAATTAAAGAAATACTCTCTAAGTACATTATTTATTTAGTCCCCTTGGAGACAGGGTGTCAAATTTTAAAATGTATGATCAGAGGTTTGTCTGGACTTCAAGAAACCTGACTAGTAAGGTGATTTTATGAATGGGAGAACTAATTTTAGCATATTGGCTAAGATCGTAGCATATATCTTTAAGTCTACATTTATGAGAGCAATTGGTCTGTGGTTTGAGGGATCAGATGGATATTTATTTGGATTGAGTATAAAGATCAATCCTCCTAGATAGGGCTCAGATATTCCCTTAAATATCACTCAATCTGTTCCAGTAGCTGACACCAAATCACCAGCACGGCACCAAAACACTTGTATATAATAAAATCCACAGGTTTATTGAAAAAATACACATCAGTTAAGCACTTTCATCCATTAAAAGACTTCCTCAGAACAATGAATCTGATTTTTGACTTCCTTTTAAGGTATAAAACCCACATCAACTGACTTGCATTAATTAACATTTAAAGTGCCAATGCTGCAAATTTTTAAGAAAATACCACATTTAGTTTGGGACTCCTGGGATTTTTTGGGGAGACTTAAACCCAGTCTATCTGAAGGGGTTGAATGGTTAGTAACAATTGATGTAGTCGACCTATTTTCGAACATACCTAAAGAGGAGGGTATGAATAGGTTTCAAGAAAGTATTACTAGGGCAAGACTGTTATCTTGGGACAAGACCCTTTTGGTGCTAGATTTCATGGAACTGGTATTGACACACAATTATATTCTATATGAGGGCGAGTACTACAAGCAAACCAAGGGTGTAGCTATGGGGGACGCTTGTGCCCCCATATATGCCAATCTGGTGGTACATGATTGGGAAATTGAATTCATCTTTCAAAGCAAATGGTTCAGGTACATATCCTGTTATTTCCGTTTTTTGGACGATATTTTCCTCTTATGGAAGGGAAATGAACAGGAATTAAAATAATTTATTATTTATATAAATTCCTGTAGTGACTGTTTCAAATTTACAGTCAACATGGACAAGGAGACTATTTCATACCTAGACACCCGCATTACCTTGGAGGATGGAAAATTTAAGTCTAATATTTTTAGGAAAAGTACCTTTAGTAATTCTTATTTGCATTTCACCAGTAATCACCCTTGGGCCCAGAAAAGGAATATTTTTAAAGGGCAATGCATTAGGGTGGCACGGATGGTAATGATTTAGACAATGAGTTAAGCAAAATAGGATCCATGTTTGCTGATAGGGGATACCCAAGGGGCATGATAAAGGATGTTAGTGAATATGTTAGGAATCAGTGGGGGATTAAGTACAAGCCTCTTTTGGGAGTAGGTTCCGACACTGATGGAATTGGTAGTGATTCCACCTTTAATGAAAGCAAAGATACTGAAAAGTATAATAAAGCTTTCAACATGCCTCCTATTGTGAGGATATTAAAAACATTATTCAGTGGAACTGGAATGTCTTGAGGGCTGATAACAATATATTGAAAGTAGTGGGTAACCAGCCTAGGTTTGTTTATAAGAATGGGTTTAATATGAAACGTCTTTTAGAGACGAAACATGTTCTTAATGGAGGGGGGGATCAACGACAGAGGAACTACTAAGTGTGGCACTTGCCAACAATGCCAACTTATTATTAATGTTCCGAGTATTACCCTGGAAAATTACAATCGGACCATTATTACTTTTCAGAAAGGAAATTGTAGGTCCAAAAATTTGGTATATTTGGCTACATGTACCCACTGTACTTGTTTCTATGTGGGGAAGACCATCAGGTGTTTACGAAATAGGATTTATGATCACTCCTATAGTATTAAGAAGCATGATGCCAACAATGCTCTATGGAAACATTTAAATGAGAACAAGGGATGTTCGTCATTTAGTTTTGGTATATTGGAATTAGTAAAGCAAAATGCTAGGGGTGGTGATATTAAAAAAATGGTGGGGGAAAAAGAAACAAGGTGGCAAATTAAATTGAATGCCTCAGTACACCCTGGGATCAACGAATATGTCTCCATTAAACCCATTTTAGACAATATAAGGTAAAATTTCTGGGAATATGATGATTTGGAATGTGGATTTATTAGGGTGTTTTTAGTAATACACTTCGTTAGCATTACATCTTATAGTAAATGATTTTAGTATCCTATATATTTAATACAGGTTGTAGATGTACGTAGTAGACTTTGTTTATGTATATTTTATATATTTTTAGATGTATTTAACTTTTGTAATGGAACATGTTATATCACTAAGGAAGGAATTAGAATTAGCAGCATTGGCACTTTAAATGTTAATTAATGCAAGTCAGTTGATGTGGGTTTTATACCTTAAAAGGAAGTCAAAAATCAGATTCATTGTTCTGAGGAAGTCTTTTAATAGATGAAAGCGCTTAACTGATGTGTATTTTTTCAATAAACCTGTGGATTTTATTATATACAAGTGTTTTGGTGCCGTGCTGGTGATTTGTTGTCAGCTACTGGAACAGATTGAGTGATTATTCTTCTTTTGTCGACTGGTCTGGTATTTTTCGTTTATTCCCTTAAATATAATACCATTGAAAAGTTGTAGGAGGATTTTTTAAATTTTATCTGAAAAAGATTTATACAAAACTACAGTAAAATGATCAGGTTCAGGTGCCTTACCTTGCTTAACCTGGTTTACAACAGTTTTAATTTCATAAAGAGTAAAAGGTACTTCCAGGAGATTAATTTGTCATTTCAAGTCTGGAATTTTAGAGTATTTAAAATAAATAAGAGTTCATCTACAGTACCATACAGAGAATGATTACCATGGAGATTAGATTAAATATTAGAGACAATTTGAAATATTTCATTAGTAATAGTAATAACTGGGTTCATTATTATGGTTGACATGTACGGAGGAGCTTTATTTAAATTAATAAGTCTAGTAAGTCCCCTCATTGTATTCTGAGACTTTTTGTTTTATTCCAAAAGACATGAGAAGCACAGAGAAGGTTAAATTCTTTCCTGGTTTGGGTAATATCATTCACTAACTCCTTATATAGTTGAGTAACTTGGTTACATTCTAATTTAATGAGTCTATTTAATAGATTTTCCTCTTTTTCTTTATGCGGTTTTTATTTAAATAGGAAGCCTTAATTATACATACGCCTCTCAATTTGGCCTTTAAGGAGGCCCACTTAATGTCTAAGGGGATGTCTGAATTTATATCAGAATTTATAAAATTATCTAGCAAATCATTTATTTCATTTAGGACCTCTTGCTCTTGGAGTAAAGCAGGGTTTAATGTCCAGTTCCAAGTGCAAGAATGTCTAGGTTTATTTACTGACATGTCTAAACTAAGAGTTATTTTAAAGTGGTCAGAGAAATACCTGGGTTCAGTTCTAAGGGATTTTCTCTAAATATTCTAAAAATTAGGAAGAAATATATTCTAGAATGGGATTTGTAGTATGCGCAGTAGTAAGTAAATTTATGTTCAGATGGGATTTAGAAAAAATTTAAGGCTCAAGTGACTCAAAGTCTTCAATTACATCATGAATGGCTAAGGAGGCATTACATTATAAATCCTAATATTTGAAGATTGGTGCTATAGAGATGGTTTTGAAATTTACTCAATAAATTATGAATCTCCATAATAAACACATGTTGGCGATGATATCAGGTGTAAATTTTCACAAAAAGAACTGGTTTTGTAAAGCCAGGAATTGTCTGTGTGAAGTAATACCAATGACCACTGTGGTCTGAGCCAGAGTTTTGAATGTCATTTTGAAAGGTGGCTTTAACCAACATAACTACCCCTTTATTGTTAGTGTTATCACCAGCTGCAATGATAAACCATAGCCATTTTTTATTAATTTGATTCCATTGTTTCAAGATTACATGCTTCTTGTATAAAGCTGATTGATGCTCTAAAGTTATAGAAAAGGTGAAGAAATAGTTTATGTTTTTTAAGTTTTTGAATGTCATTTAAGTTCCATGATTCAAAAAAAAAAAAAAACCACAAGATATTAAAATGTGGGAAGAAATAGAAGAGGAGAGAAAATCTAAGGTTAGGGTTAAAAGTAAAACATGATTTTAATGTACAAAAGTATGAATAAGCTAGAATAGGGTATGTGAGAAATAAAACCAAATGTTTAAATTAGGGTGTATAATAAAATCTTTTCTTAACTCCCCCTAAAGGCCTAACCCTGTGTTCTACCATATAGAAAGAGTTATCAAAGGGATATAATCTAGATATGTAGAATTTAGTCTTGAAGAAAGGATAACTGCCTACTTGTATAGACCCAGTAAGTAAAAAACATAAATAGTTTGTCCAAGTAGGTAAATACTCCCATTGCCTACAAAGACAGTTCATATTCTAGCATCAAGGTTCCTGAAAATTAGTGTTATGGCTTTTTTATTAGCAAAGGCTATATGCTAATAACCATAATTAGCAAATATAACCTAGCTACAGCATAAACTAAAGTGTTATAGCTTATAATAATGTAATTAAGGTATATTGTTCTCTGATTGCAAACCTTGAGGTTGTGCATATTATTTGATATATATATATATATATATATATATATATATATATATATATATATATATATATACACACATATATATATGCAGAACAAACACTGAAAGGATGAATCTTGGCAAAATAACAATTTGGCTAAGCAAGTAAGAAAGCACACAATTTAGTCATCATAAGCAGTCATTGATGCATTAGCAAAATGACTGTAAATAAGCTGGCATTTTCTGCGTGGCAGCAGACTTCAAATTATGCGTACTGGCACAAATCAAACAATGATCATGACTGGAAAGTACAACAGCAAACTAGAAAAAGTAAGTGGAAACATGACCACAAATGTCAAAGTAGCACACAGTTCTAGCAGACCACCAAGATTTGTGACGACGATACCTTTCACCAGGTACAACCAACATGGAGGATCAGGTAGCATTCAAAGATCATGTGAACATCTATACAAACATGGAGACAGTGTTCAAAATGACAGGTGTCAAATTCAGCCATAAGATTATGCAGTCAAACATGTTCACTGCCAACAACACTTCCTCATGTAGATCATGGAGGAAAAATCTTTCTCAAGGACTGATTAAGTGGAATCAAGCAGGACTGAAGTCAAAGACTTGGTTACATACTGTCTTGGCATCCAAGATGGATAATATGATATATTTATTGCTATGGCATGTAAACAGGAGAAAGGCTGGGTATTGCATTTGAAATTTTATAGCTCTGTTGATCAAATGTGCACAAAATGGAGCAAGCTTATGTCTATTGAGTCTAATTTGCAGTGGCAACTCCTGAATAATCCCTAGTTTATGGTTCTGCCAGGTTAGGGTACTTTTTTTTAGTTGCAGTTAATACCTGCCAAGGTGAAGCATTTACTGAGGAAGATCTCAAGGCTCTATGAGTTCTTATAATGATGATGGTATTTGCAGAAGAGTCACTGCCTAGTAGGTTAGTGAAGAGTTTATGAAGAGTAGGTATTAAGTTAGTGGAGAGTAGGTATTAGGTTAGGCTGTTTAGTAGATTCAGGCAGACCTTTAATTATCATGTTGCTGTGTCTATTTCATAATTTCAAGTCTAGCAGTTTTTCATTAATAGTGGTAGTGTCTTTATTTTGTGGATTGTAGGGTCACTCAAATTAATTTTATCTTTGCATGCTGCAATCTGTGATTCAAAGGTGTCCATTCTTTTTGAAATATCCTGTAAGGTGGCATTAACACCAGCGATTTGGATAGAGAGATTCTGAATAGCCTACTAAAGAGGGAGAAAAGAAGATTCTAATTCATCAGTCATTGACACTTGTTCAGGCTTAGATTTAGCTGTATCTTACTTGGTTGATGCTCTGGAACTTTTAGAAACAGTTTCCTTCTTGGGAGATAGAAGCACTGAAATTTTAGTTTTGGAGGTTTGTGAATCCATTTGTTCTAGGTCTTCTGCCATGATTCATATAACTGAAAGTTATCCCAGTGGTGTGTTGTCTGCCTTAGATTAAGAAATAATGTGTTGGAGATTAGCTTAAAGTATTAGCAGAAGGCTTATTGTGGGACAGACGAGCAAGAGCGATGACAGGCCAGCCATGTTGCAGCTCTATCTTGAATATACAGTTCTTGGTTTCTTCACACTGATGCCTTAAGACAGCATTTAATGTAGAGGAACAGTAATCACTTACATTTATGCAATCCAAATGATATCCAGAATAGTGGTTATGAGCATTTGTACCAAGTAACGAGATGAGAAACCTAAATAGGTTACAGAGCCAAATAAAAAGGCTGTCTACACCACAGCAGCCATATTTCTATTCCCACTGTGTTTGCAATATTGTAATCTACTCTGCTACAACACTGCAACCTTTGGCAGTACTCCCATTATTGAGCCCAGGACATGATTGAAAAAGGGTCAATACACCAGTTTACCAACATGGTTAACAAATAACAAGGTAAGTAAGTAAGCCATGCTAATTGCAAACATGATAATTCCAAGTTACTAGATTAGAAAAAAAACTGTATTGTAATATTTGTCTCAAATACAGTTCAATAAAATGTCCGGTCTTGTAATGATGACACATAAATGGTAATTGTTAACTCTGTTCATTACTTCCATAACCATCATAGCTTGGCCATTTGCTGCAGAGTTAGTATCTGTATTTGTATAAGTACAACAAATATCTGCATTGTACAGAAATGTGTAGATTAACAAATATCTGCACTACACAAAAATGTGTGGTTTACAAAATCGTTCATACTGCTTTATTTATATGCATCAATAAATTTTCTTCAAAAACTTACACCGTACAGTGATGCCAAACTCTGCGTTGTGTTTCTTTGGTAACTTCACATGAAATGTGCCACTGCTTGCTATAACAGATTCTATAAAAAACAAAGACATATCAAAAACCTACATTACAGATAATAAAATTACAGATTTCTAATCAATTTAATGGCAGATATATTATTTTTAGAACACATTCAATTGACAGCATTTGGGGAATTGCATGATAAAAAATCATAATTAGGAAGATTCCTGTTCTTCTTCCTGAATACTTGAGTTGTTATTACTGGGTGTGTGACTGCAATTTAAAAGCCGTTTTAATTATTTTTCTGTTTGATAAACCACCTTAGTTTCACCTCTTACACCCTAAAATGAAGTTATGATATTATTTACTTAATGCATTTATTTGTACCCAGGTATGGCCAAGTAAAGCACTCATGCCACACGTTTGTATGTCCCAAGGGTACAGACAGGTCAGAATATAGATTGGTATGTGAAAATTAAGCCAGCAAATTCTTCCAGTGATAAGCAGTGGATGAGATAGTGATGTGCAGTTAATCTTAAGAGTATTCCTTCCCTGGTCTTTTAAAAAGTACACTAGTTTACAAAAGTTTCCATTTATACAAAATCACAAACAGTATAAGGAGAGGCTTTGGCACCTACTATCTCTTACTCTAATATTAATTTAACTTATTTTATTTATGGTTTCATTGCCAAAGGTAACCAAACATTTTTGTTTGATACACTGTGGCACCTAAGAGGGTAAGGCTAGAACATAGTTCTGTGCACTGACTATGTGCCCTAGCATATCAGTTCACATCAAACATATAATTTACCTGTATGATGACCATTTAATTTACTGCTTCTACACATTACAAACAAGCTGCTCCAACAGGAAGATGCAAGCTTCTACACAGCTATCAGAAGCAGCTTAGTTTTCATTAAAAAGCTAAAAACAACTTAAAAAATAAAACTCTTCTCCCCACTACTGTTAGGTGGCAGTTACGTACTGTGTTCATCCTTCGCCTACAATGATCCCAGGCAGACCTAGAAAATGCACGGTACTCTAATTTATATTCAAAATCTACAAAGGTTCTGATGCCTGGAATGAAGAAAATAATTTGTTCAGAAGAAGAATAGCTTTTGTTCTTCTCTGATTTCTCCTTACCATGCAGTGTAGACATCAAGCTACTAGCCTAAAATATAGGTATGTTTCCATAGTGAATTTGTAATGTTCATTGGTTGATAAAATCACAACAGCATGTCCATAGCTCATGTCAGGGTCATAACACTAGCATGATGAAAATCATTAGCAGAAATAATAATTACCAATGTTACGTCTCTATTTAATCCCGTGAAAACAAATCTGGGAATTTTAGCACTTTACAACATATTTAGCTTAAGCTGCCAAGAGTGCTAATTATGAGTATTACAGAAATGCACATTTTTTTCATCATAACACTTAGTAGTATTTTTGTTTTACCACAAAGATCATTTTACATTTGTATATGAAATTATCCCGTGAACTATTGGGGGACATTTTTTAGGAATTCAAATATTCATTCCAACCCAGTTCACAGTGTATTCTCCCTATTCAAACCCGGTGTAAAAAATTTTACAAACACTTATTATAATCATTTTTAAACATGTAGGTTTGATGGCCAACAACAGTAAGCAGCTGGGCTAGGGCAATATAGGAGCGAGAAAGGTTTATCCAATGTTCTGGCCACTACAACTGCTATGCACAATCTGTGAAGCAGCAGTAGGCCTAACAAAGAGGCACCAAACCTAGAGGCCATTAGAAAAAACAGTCCAGAGCAATGAGGAGGGAGGCAGATACAAGGACAGTATAAGCAAGCCTACCTTTTTTTAAAATAGCAAAAACAGAGGGATGAGGGCTTGAAGACCAAAGAATTGGGGTCAGTGTCTGATACAATATATTTCTTGAGTGGACAAGACCAAGAGCTGGGTTTGATCCCTACTGCAGTCTGAAAGGTTCACTGTATGGTTCCCAGACATAAAAACTTATAATTATTCTGAGCTTGGAAAATCATTTCAGAAAGCACTAAGTGTAATTTCCAGGATGGACAGGGACCATTTTAATTGCTTAATAGTGTGCCTGGCTCATTTCCTGAGAGCTTTCAAACACTTGTCTTCCACTCATGAGATTTCTGAGAGTTTTGCTGTGATCTGGTACCATCCTTGGCAGCTAAGTAAATTCACCTACTTATGTTGCACTTTTGATAATTTCTGACTGTGCTAATATTATATGTTTGCATTATTTACTGCATCCTTACACTTTAAATCAACTTAATGTCCCTTTGCAATCAACAGTAATTGTTTGCTGTTTTCTATACTGGTTTCTATACTTCGTGAGCACTTCCCATCCTTAATTTAGTTGAGTAATACTGTTTCTTTTGACTTTCTGCTTCTTCTGGTGGTTTTACATTAAGAAAGGTTTGGACTGCATCCTGGTGGCACTAGAGAGTAGTCTGATCATATTTTAAGTTTGGAAATCACTTCAGAGGGCTCCAAATATAAATCCTGATATGCCAGAGGGCCATTTTATTTGTTTAGTCATTTTCTTGTTGAATAAAGTCACCTTATTTGTGTGATGCAGCTCATTGTGCAGTTACAGCTGATAGTGCCCTGCATAGATGCAATTAGAACTGAAATGTTCCCTATAAAAATACTTTTTAAAATTCCCTAGGTGTTAGTTGCACATAGAAAAACTAGTTTGCATGTTGAGGAGCTCCACCCCATCAGTTTAGTCTTAGACAGAAGGCAACATTCAAACAGCCCCAAAACTAGCCAGCTTTAGACCCTCGTGTTCCAGTTCTAGTGATCAAGTAATAAGAATCTGCAGCTATGAATATACACTTTTCTATCATCTCTGCAGCCATATGTGTGCCCTGAGGCAATGTAGTAATGGTCATGTTTACTTATAATTACCTAATTCTTAAACTGATATGGTATGTGAAAGGTGTAGTTATGCACTGTTACTGGAGGCAAAGTACTTGTAATACCAAACAGGTTGTCAGAAACACACACTACACTCACCACACATTCTTTGCACCAGACACACAGATCCTCATATGCGGAGGCTCTTAAATGTATTCTTCTTAAACTGCAAAGGCCTCCCAGACGTTGCACCATAATAAATATCCTCAGAAACCTCAAAACCACTCTACCAAAACAACGTCCACCACGATACATACAGCCACATCTTACAACATCTCAACCTCTAAACTCACCAGGCAAAAAAACACAACCCAACATTTTGGTCACAGGGGACTACATTGTGAATTACTGCTGTCTCACTCACCAGGCTGAGTAAGGAGATAGTCATGGTCAGGTGCATGTCAGGGACCGGCATCTGACAGATCATGAACGCACTCAGTTTGTTGAACCATAAATACCTATATAACTCAGTCATAGTCCACGTGGGTATGAATGACCTGAGACATACCTCCCTAGACTACATGAAACAGACATGAAGGAGTTCTTGGACTGTGTGTTCAGGCCAGTATGAACCTAGTACTGAGCAGCATTCTACCTTCTCCAAGAATGATGTTAAGAATTGGCTTAGTTTTTGGTGTCATATGAAGGAGGTACAAATTTTGTCACCCTGGGTGGTTATGGTAGACAGTCTATGCTGCTTTACCAGGGAATATTTTCACCTGTCCCCTTTAGCCTTTTGCATATTGGCTAAAACCTTTTTCTCCTCCATAGTGCTTTTTTTAGGAACTGGCATTCAGATAAAACTTTAAACATAGCAAAAGCAACGCAACAACATCTAAAGTTGTCGCTGCTCAATTCCTAGAGTCTAAACAAGAAACTCCACCACCTACAGGCTCTCCTCACCCTTGATAATGTAGAAGTGCATACAGTTACAGAGACTTGGTTTAAAGCCCTGGAGAGCACCCCGGCAGTGCAGGACTGCAATGCCTTCCACACATTCAGACTATCTATTGCACAGGAAGGGATGAAAGGTGCAGGTGCCTCAATTTATATCAAAAACATACGTCTCAAGGCTGATCAATCAGTGTGCTGCACATGAGCTTATCCATATCCAAATTACTATAGGTGAAGTCCCACATATAGATCCCCTTCCATGACCCAGGAAACCCATAATACATACACAAATGTACTGAAGACAGTCCCCATTTAATCCAACACTAAATTCATGAGTGACTTTAATTACCCTACTACAGACTAGTGTTAATACAACACCCCTAATATGGATACTCAGAGATTCCTGGAATTTGTAAACCCAAATATACTGAACCAGTTAGTCCACATGCCCACTATACGTGCAGACATCCTTAACCTGATCCTCTTAAATACTGAAGAACATTGTAACATCCCAGGAATACTGTTCTTATTGGTTAGGTTGGACCATAAAGCTGGCTCCTTTGAAATAAAAATAAAAACCAGAAGCCCAGCTAATCATGAAACATTTAGCAGTTATTCAAAGGCAAACTTCCTACTACTAGTGGACACCTTTGCAATATTCCAAGTTCCTCCCAAATCCCCAAAACACTGTTCCCTATGTGGAATTCTTTATGGATCTCATGTATAATCATCCAGAAAGACAGCTGTACCCACCCACAGCCAGTGCAAGACTAACTGAAAAAAAACAAGGCACCTTGGTGGGATCCAAATATCAATAGGTTGTATAACAAAATGAAGAAAAACATGGCAAAAATTAAGAAGTAAAATGCCCAAAAAGGTAAAAACTTCCTCATCAATCTATCTAAACAAGCAACTCAGAGGGGCTTATCAGGTCTACCAAAGCCAAATCTGTGGTAAAAATAGCATCTCATGTGAAGGGCAGTCACAAAGCATTCTTGTCTGCAACCACAAAGGCAATACACAGCAATGTACGGAGTTAATTGTAAATGGAGCTACATGTACTGAGCCAGAAGACATAGCAAAAATATTGGCTGACAGTGGGTCAAGGTATTATCCTTCTGAATTCATCCTTCCTTATGTTAGCTAACTCATGCCTCTCAGGTGGGGTTTGTTAAACAACAGATCAAGTACACACCATCTCAGGTCTTTAATTACTTTATAACAATGGCCTGCAAAAATGCAGACAGTGTCAGCATTAAGTATCGACTTTTGAGAAAGCTTTTGGTTCAGTGCAATGGGAATACATATGGGCTGAGATACACCAAAGACTTTTCCCCTCTGAATATATAGTAGCTTCTCAACCATATACTTTCACCTTCAAGCAGGAGTTGCGGATGGCACTACATTCACTTTCTCTCTCCCCATTCCAGTTCCAAAATACTACCAACCACCACCTTTTCTATTTCTGCTAGTAAGACTGCCTTTTACACAGTATATACTTTAGACAAATTCCTTCCATGGGTTGACATTATTCTGAGATGCTGATGACAGCCTCTTGCAGATGGAAGCTCCTGAAAATATCACCCTACCCACTGCCCAGCAGTTTCACACATTTTGCAGTACTTCTAGGCTGATGTTATCTTATCAAACCAAAAACTGACATCTTTCCAGCCAACTCAACAGCAACAAATCTTGATCCAGTAACCCCCTTTTCCATTTAAGTGAAGAACCCAAGACCCAAATATTTAGGTATATGTCTTAACAAGTTAGGGTAAGAACTGATGTCTCAGAAGGCTCCAGCCTCTGAATGATGTTCAGTTAAGATCTGTAAGCTGCTGTTTACTACATTTGGGAAGGTAGATAGAATAAAGCATTTCCAGTGGTCCTGAACAATATTTTAGAAGCAGACAATCAGGCATCCCCAACATCAAATACTATGCACCTACATACTAGTCACATGGTGGAACAGCAAACAGTCCTTTATAGGCTTGACTTGAGGCAAAAAAATTCTGAATACTATTTCTTCTAAAGGTATTTCTGGCATAACACCTTCCTGCTCATCTTAAAATGTGACATTGTCTTATTTGCTAGCAACAAGGCAGTGAAAGCCTTAAGGAAAGTGAGACAAAAAACACAGATGGGCATCCTGGATACTTCCATATGGGGACATGCTTCCTTAAAAGTTGATGGTATGTATATACATTGGCAGCACCAGAAGATGCAAAGAGGCTTAACAACAGTGACATACCTAACATAAAAAATAGGGTCAGAGCTAATATTTGCTTCTTTTGATTCCTTAGAAAATACTTTTTTTAACTGTGCAAACAATTTTGACCTCCCTTCCTGGGATATCTGAGAAGTGCACTCATTTCATCTCCATTAAGAATGGTAATCAAGCAGGCCTCACTGTCATTACAGGCCTTACATACTGTAGGTAAAGGGGCCAGTAAGGGTATTCTGTCCACTCAAGTATCTTTGATTTATCAACTCTTATTAGCATCTGATTCTTGTTCTACAAAAAGCATTCTACATGAGTATCTGGTGCTATACTCTGAGACTGAAGAGATTATCTCCACTGACACAAAAGGTTTGGACCCTTTGTAAACTTTATGTAATGCTCAAGTAAGGAGGGTGAATGATAAAGTTTCTATAATATCGTTATTTGTCACCACTGTGATCAGAGAACATGGGTTTAAAATGCATGTAATATGTTTGAGTTATGGTAACCTACGCCAATTTTGGAGCAAATTTTATCAGACCTCTCAATGAACATGTGGGCAAAATATTAGGCCTATAGTAATCTGTCACTACAACTAAATGAATTACATTTCAATTTATTTGATTCCACACTTCCTCAGGACAAAATGATGGTAGCTCAGCTCTCTGCAATAACCAGACTGTACATAGCCTCTTAATGGAAACTCCTGGCTGTATAGTCACTGGTAGGTTGAAGAGTTTTATCTCCAAAAAAGCTAAATCTTTAATTATCATCAGCAGTCTAAATGATGGTCTAACTTTACCAATCAGCAGCTCACTAAATTGTCTTTCAAAACACTGACAAGTTTTATTGACAGCTTTGTATGTTTTTTTATTATTATTATTTGTTTATTTTCATATCTGTGCAAACTTCATGCATGGTGCACTTTTTATTTTACATCGGTGGTTCGCTGCTTCTTATTGTTATTTTAATTATTTTCATCCCCTCCCTGACCCCCTTTGTGTGGTAGCAGCTCATTATCTCCACCCCCCCTGCATTTTCTTCTGCTTTACACTTCTCTTTACAATGCCTAGAAACTGCCTGTTCAGCTCCACTTTGCAGCACTTGCCACTTATTTCCATTTTCTGGCTATTACCCAGGCCAGCTCTATAGCTATTAGTCTCAATTTCTTTTGCAAAAACCACGCTTCATTCTCTATACCCCACATGCAGAATTCCTCGGAGTTTTTCTTGTTTTCCATATGCCCTTGTCCAGATTTCTAGGGCTTTTATTGAGATCGTTTGTGCATAGATACCCTCCCAGAACATATGCTTCATGCCTGCCTCTTCTGTCAGGCTCCTCCAGCATTGAATCTGTTTTCCCTTTCTCCTTATGTAATATTTTTGGTGTGGGATACCACCTATGCAACACTTTTAATATCTAATAGCTCACCCCATGCATTTTCTACATTTCTGATCTTATTTTTGACTCATCTTTCCCTCTTTGCAACCCACTTTTCTTCTCCCATCTTTTCCTTGTCTCCTTGTTAGTGGTTTTCTACACTTTCCCCTTTAGGTCTTCATAAATCAATCTATATTATAGTGTCTCTGTTTTCCTATTTGCCCCTTGGGGCACTACTTTCCCTTCTCTCCATTCTTTTCCTTGTTTCTCCTACCTCCCTCTTCTCCACCCATTTTCACTCAGTCTGCTGTGTGTCTACCATTCATTATTATGTTAACCCAAATCTCTTTATCAGTTCTTGTATGTTATTGAATACTGTCTGTCCTCCTTCTTCTCCTCCTGTTAACTTACCCTATCCTATCATCCCTTTGTCCTTCCATTTTCCTTTTGTTTCTTACCTGTGAAAGTGCCCCATCCACCTTCCTCCCATGTTTTTTTCTTCTCCTTGTCCCCACATCACACTGCTCTAGCTTCCCACTGCCACCTCATTTATTGCTTTAAAATTTCACCACAATCCTCTGTGTCTTCTCTCCTCTTACATTTCAGTATCTCATTTTCTCTCTATCGGTCAAAGTAGTTGCATGCTAAGGCCTGTGTCAGTATGTCTGGGAGACTCTAGCTCTTTGTTTCCCCTTCTCAGTATTAGCTTGTTTTTCTAAGCCTTCTTCCTTTCCCCTTCTATATCCAACCTTCTGAAACTTTAGAGTTAGGTCTCCATTGGGTACACTGGTAGGTTTCTTAGTACATGTTCTATAACTATCATCATTCTAATCACATTGATTCTTTCTACTTGTATGTTTTAAGGTCCCCCTCCTCTAATATCCCCCAGTATTCTCTCCCCTTCTTCAAATTCTGTTGTATTGCATCATTTTTAGTGTTTGACTCTTTCCATAGTATCCTGTCTAGTCTACTGGCTTGAGTCAAACAATTGCTGCTAAACGTTTACTCCCTCTTTTCATTCTACTTTCCTCTGCATATATTTTCTCCTTCTTTCATGTTTCTAAGTGTCTTTTTATATTTAATGTGTTCTCTCTTTTGTCAAGGATTCTGTCTTTCTACAGATAGTACAACTGTGTGGGTAACTTACCATGATGGCTGATGTCTGAATAGATAATTTTTGCAATATTCTTAACATCCAGTCTACTAAAACTCAAGATCCTTCCCTCACAATACGCATCTTTGCCCTAGGCTTATGAGGTGCATACATCCACATCATTTTTAGAGTGTTCTTTCTCTGATATTAACTAAGTTAAACAGATGTAATGTGTGATCCTGGAGGTACTGATATTAAAAGCCGGGTGACTTTTGAGAGTCCAGAAAGTTTTAGGATGGCAAAATAAAAGAAATTAAGAAATATCTTTATCTCGGCCATGAAGAAATCTTCAAGAAAATACCCCTTAGAGGGAGAAGAGAGAAGGTATAGCTATTGTAAAAGTGATGTGTTTGAACATCTACCATGATGGAACGTTACCTACACAATTATACATATGTCCTTGCTCTCCCTATAGCCTTTACTTTCACAATGGTGGATAGATTTCAAGACAAAAATGTCATACTGGCTACCACTGGTTCACACCCACATTTCAGACACAACTGAAAAAATTCTGGCAAACATTACGAACCCATCATATGGCCCATCCACCCTATTCCTCCGTCATTTAAGGTGCTCTGGAGTCCCTCATTACATTGCATGACGTTCAGAAAGTAATTCTCATGATGCATAACAAACATTCTGTTCCAGGTCTAGGTGTTTTTTCTTATGACTTTTACCACCTGTTATCTAAAGCAGAACTGCTAATTATTGTTGGTTTACTTAATAAATGGTTGCCCCATGTTTTTTTACATGCAGATATTTTATGGGTAGCCTTGAAATTTCTCTGGAAGAAAGGTGACCATACTTTACTGTCAAATTGGAGACCAGTCTCACTCTGCAATGTTGACTACAAATTATTTTGTAAAATTCTACAACTGCGCTTGAAAACCTGTGTACATTTTACTGTAGATCCAGGCATATAGGGAATCACAGGACGTCTATTAGTAGATTTGCTCCATTTGTTAAAATGTATCACCACTCGCGTTTCTAACTCCACATCTGCTGTTGTAATCAGTTGTGGTATCATCAAGGAATTTGACAACATTGGTCATAGAGCACTATTTGATATTTTATCGGCTTTTGGTTTTGGTCCCAAATTCCTACAATGCATCATTACCATTTATTCCTCAACAGTTATCATTCCCAATGTAAATGGTTGGCTTGGTTTTAAACTTTGTATGCTCAATGCTATCAGACAAGGTTGTCCACTCAGTAGTTATCGCCTGACCTTGGTGGTAGGGTCTATCTTTTTAAAACCCACACACAATAATCTTTGTCTCCTTATTCCTTCCTCTGTGCTGACATCATCATTCTGGCTGACTCCCCCACATACCTTAAAGGGACAATTCCAGTGTCTAAAATTTGGGTCCAACTAAAACTAACAAAAGCAATGCCCACTTTAGCTAAGTCACTCACATTCCCACCCACAGTGTCATTTTTCTTTTAACTTTTCTGTATTTCTTAAAGTCCAGTCTTCTTTTGTCTCCCACTGTCAACTATGATTTTGATTTGTGTTCCTGTCGTAACTCTTCACATGTAATTATCGTTTTTAGAACAATTGTTCATTGCGGTTTCTTTCCGTAGAAACCACAATGAATGATCATTCTAAAAGCAAAGTTTTAATGTAAGAAGCAGTTGCTAAGTACATAAAAGTAAAACTCTGCATGGTCTTATATTTGCTTAACAACTGCTGATTATATTAAAATGCTGGTTTTTGGAACGGTTGTTCACTGTGGTCATTATTTTTGTTCTCATAATCATATAAAGTCAAACATCTGAGGGTTGAAGTCACTCCAATGGCTCCCATTAGTATCAGTCTTCAAGTCCTTCACTGCACCCACACTAACAGCAATCCTGTTACTCTATCATGTTACTCTATTAACTTTCTAGGTGTATGAGAGCAATATGTAACATATCCTGAATGATCATTCATTGCAGTAACTTTCTTTAGGAACCACAATGAAAGCCTGCTCTAAAAAACAAAAATTTAAATGTAAAGAGAAGCACTTATAAGTGCTTAATACTGTGTGAGTTCATTTCATTCACATGATTGTGATCTTTTGTCTTCTTTAACCAGAAAGCCTTTCCTGTATGGGGGCAAAGTGTACTAATATGCCAGGAAATTAACTCATCAACTTTCGCACGTTTCTCCAAGTCGGACGGATACCAGTGATCAGGCACCTTGTACTTCTGAGCCAAGTACAGCAGAACTGCAACACTAACAGTAATCAAAAAGCAAAATTAGGAATTGTAGGCGTTAACAAATAAAGCTACCGTACACATACACAATAATTGCCGATGTGCAATGAATGGAGGCAAAGGTCTTTTTTCTAGACAGACACCAGGAGGAACTTCCAAAAAGCATTCTGCTGTGCTAATGCAGGCAATTTCAGGAATAGGTACAGTTAAAGCATATATCTGAGATGTGTGTTTGAGGAATATCGTTCCTACAATCCAGCTTATGCTTCTGAACAAGAAAGTGGCAAACATCACAAATGAAAGTAAAGTCTCTGAATGAGCACAAACTCCCTGGTTTGGTGTACACCTAAAGTATCTGATCTTATTCTACACTTTTCTACAAAGACTCCGGCACTCACCAAAATATTTAAAAATAAATATGAAGCAGGGATAATAAAAATACCCAGCACTTTAGAATTTGTCCATCCTCAGGTGGACCAGATAAACAGGAATTTCTACAGAGGCCTATCAATAGGAGTAAATTAATGTTAAACTAGACAGGGCTTGGCATTAAACAGACCCATTAAGAAGTTTATGTGCAAATCTTGGCTGCAAGATATGTATGGAGTCTGGCAATTCTAGCCAAGAGTTGTTTAAGTGCCAAGCAGTAGTGAGATGTTTTGTGCATATTGGTGGTGAATTTAGCTATTTTATTGCAGCCGTGATCTAAAAGAAGGGATAGTTTGGATTATATATTAACCAATATTAGTGAAATGTAGACAAAAGCTGCAAGTATGAAGGTAGTAACTAAATGTTTTCTTGCAGCAGAAGGGAGATCATGTTTTTTCCTGTACAGTGCATCAAGGTGTGTGTGTGTGTGTGTGTGTGTGTGTGTGTGTGTGTTTTTCTGACTACTTCCCTTATATAGATATCACATTTCAGGTTTCCTCAGTAGTAATTCCTAGCAGTTTTGTATAGGATAAGCAATCAATCTGGCAGTGATTTAAATAAAACAGGCTTTAACTATATCTTAATACATCCTCAGTGAATTTCACTAAGCAGCAAAAACATCTGGGAGATGTATGCTACTGTACACATTATAAATACTGAGTTGTGGGACATAACATGGGGTCTGGTGGTCAAAAGGTTAGACAGAAAGAATGTAAAGATATCCTTTTATACAGCAGGTAAGATTACAAATTTGTTTCTTTCTTTCTTCTGTTTGGCATTATTTGGTAACCAGGAAAGTCAGACTGGGTACAACTTATCCATTTTCAGCAGAGGCCTGGGGAGAAAAGATCCACGTCAGTTTTACACAGAATTCAAAACATTAACATTGAGAAGAAAATAAACTTCTGTGTAGAATTTTTAAAATATAAAGTAGTTACAGGAATATTTACAAGTAGTTAAAAAGCACATCTTAGATATAGACATTAAACAGTAAGAAAAAAACTTACATATGCAGACACTTGTATAGATAATAGAATATATAATTTTGGAATATTGTTAGTAGTCATGAATACATAGTTAGGTACAAGGTTATTACAGTGTGAGTAAATTATGAGTTAGAGAACAATGGGTCTATATTATAACATTGAAGTCTAAAAACATCGAATGTTATAATATCGACCCCATTCAACCGAAACACCAGAAAACCGAACAGTCAGAATAGTGAATTTTTTCCCAGGGAAAAAGTTTGCTGTTCCAACAAACATACACACAACTCAAGCACACCAAAATAAATAATCCACACACATACACTTCATGAAACCCTACACTAAACCAGACATACACCACTAGCTACCCACTTACCTTAACCCTAACCCTAAGGTCCATAACTATCGCACACTCTCCTTATCCGCTCCCTAACCCTAACTCACCTACCCTACCCTAACCCTCACGTCCACACAATCACACATTTACCTGACCCGTGCCCTAACCCTAACTCACATAACCCATGCCAAATCGCACACTCACCTTCATTCGCACACTTACCTTAACCTGGTCCGTAACCTTCACTCCACAGTTGAGGAAATAGCAAAGCTGCAGAAATGGCCCACTGAATACTTTCCCTAGGAAAGTATTCGGTGTTCTTCAGCTTCTCTATTTCAAGTGTTCGCTCTACTCGGTTCAATATTATAACATTCAAAGTTTTTGAACTTCGATGTTATAATATAGACCCAGAACAACTTAGCATGTAGTTAAGGAGAATACAAGGTGATTACAAGGAGAATTCATGGAAAAAATATCAGGTGTTAATAACAGCTGAAAGCTAGGTAGGTGAGAAACACAAGTATAACCAAAATTTGGAAATATGTTCTTTAAGGAGGGACTTGAAATTTTGGTAGCAAGGGACTTGTTGAATAGTAGGTGGTAGGTTACACAAATGGGGGCCTGTAGTCGTAAGGTTAAAGAGAGTTAGAGAATGTAAACATATTCTTTAATACAGCTGGTGAGGTTACAAAAAAACAATGGTAGTAGAGTGCAAGCTAAGACAGTTACCTGGGCTCAACAGACTGCAGGGTTTGAGAACCATAAAGGAGATAAAAGGAAAGAAAAATGAAACAACTACATTTCTTTATATAGAAAACTTATGGTCTGAGAGATGATATAAAGACAGATGTGTTTTGTTCTGATTATTTATTTTCCAGTATTGTCTGCCTTACTTTATGATTTTAACTGTAAGAAATAATTTTGTGAAGGTGATATAAATTTCAGGAAAAATAGATTTCTTTATTTTTTTACACATTTCAAGATCATTGAGAGTTCTATGCAATTAGAAAAAACACGCATATGGGTTAATAAACAAATTAAATTTAATCTTAGAACAGTATAATAAAGAGCACATAACTAAATTATACATTTTTAATTGTAGACATTGTGAGGAGAGGCTCCATATTAGAAGTTTGAGACCTGATAATATGAGCCCCAAAACTACAAAATTGTATGTGTGATTCAGTATTAGCAGTGAACTTTGAAATTCATTGTTATACATTTGAAGTGTCTTTGCAGAGACAAGCCCCCTTTGCACCTCTTGATGTGAGGGGCTGCCCCCCACTTCTACTTATATATGCTTACTTCAAGATCACTGTACACCGGGGGAGAGGAGAGCGAATGCTCCAAAGTACATCAGTTTCAGAGGTTGGATATATTTCTGCAGTCATATATACATTCTGGCAGTTTTAAAGATAGTTATTATGGTAATCAAACATGAGGATTAGAATCCTAATGTTTTAAAAAAAACACTCTTTCCCAGACATTTTTACAGAGCTCTTTCATTTAAAAGTTATATAGATCCTGCTGAGTGCTGTTCCACATTTTTATTCATCAGCTCAGCAATTTTATAGACGACAAAAAAAGTTCACAAAACCAGAGAACTGTATCAGTTAGTATTTCTTCAAATAAAAACAAATGCATGCGGAGTTATTATGAGAGCCATATTTTATAATTGTTGCAGTTCTCCAAATTCTCTAAAGAAGGAGAAAGGAAAGTACTTGATATTCTCTGCAAAATCTAAACGTGTCTTTTCTCAAAAGTGTAATGAAATCAGAGATGATTCCTTCAATTAACAGTGAGAGTAAGTGAGGGTTATTTGCAGGTGGCTTATATAAAATACTCTTTTCAGACTAATGTATTTTCATGATCTTCTGTTAAAGTTTTGTGCACTTAAATTAGAACATTCAAACTTTTGGAGAAGATCCATGTTATTTTGCTTTGTATTATGATTAATCAATGGTCAAGCCCACTAATTACAACTGACTATTTTCAGGGGTGGCCCAAGGCACCATCTAGTTCAGTAACTTGTTTAGAGTTACAGACTACACAAGTAAAAACTGAGGGACTCAAACCCAGTTCTACAGGATATCATTTTAACAGCTTATTTTTTTATCACTCAGTGAAACACTGCTGGACAGTCATTGGTATATAGCAAATTGTATATTTGTGTGGAATGTTGTTCATTTCATCGTGAAAGACAATTCAGAAATAACATTTCAAGTTGCATTTGCACAGAAACATTCTGAATTAATTAATTACACCACAAGTGCTGCATTCTGGTCAGTTATGCTTGGAGCCTAAAGCCATGGGATTCAGCATTCCTCTTCACTGATAACAGCTTTTACTTATCTGCTCTCTTGGAATTAGACTCTTCTGCTAAAATTCACGATTCCCCAACACGAAGTTATGTCTCTCCTTGCTAATAATGAAAAAAATTACAATAGGTTACTAGTTTTGTGAATCTAGCACACATTGATATTACAGTGACAGAGCGTCATAGGGAAGTTCTAGGCTATCTGCCTTTGTGGACCATTTAAAGTGTTGTTAATTTTCCTTTGGCAAGAATCAAACTATGTACTATTTACTGTGAAGGAAACATCTTAACCATTATGGAAACACCAGGCTGTTTAACCAAGGCTGAGAAGAACATAATCAGTACTGATTTCACTTTATGAGGTTAGCTTCACACATTAGTATGGTATCCTCAATGGCTCTAATACACTGACATCCTTGTGCAAGCAATCTGTTCTGCTACTGATAAGTGTAAAACAGTGCACCTCAGTGAGTGACATGGTCAGTGACCAGGAGTCATCCATCTAACTACGTTCACTTCCAGGTACCTGATACCAGTTTCCACCATATGCACTGGATACGGTTTCTATCAATATTTGGAAGCAGACAAAAGATGCATGTTTACACAGCCCACTGTTTTGAAAAATAAATAAGTAAATAAATAATAATAATAATAATAAAAGTAAATAACTAGAGTAAAATTGATGATCCAGCAGTACCTTAAAGTACTTCACATTAGTTAACAGCACTATTAATATACATAGTCTTGCATAAAAACTACCAAACAATACTTACTTTAAAACATGCATAATAAAACATTGACATGTGTTTTTAATAAAAGAAACAGACTACCTTCGTAACAGTATCAATGCACCTCAAATGAATTCATTTGTTTATCGCTTGAATACTCTGAGTAATGTGACATATACAGAAGCATTACAATTTCTCTATAATGGGATTAAACCAGACCTTCCACTTGCTTTAATGTTTAATGGTGCAATCAACCACAGTTTCAGCATTTTTTCATGGATGTCTTTGTCATGCCTTAAAACTGTTTGACTGATTATGAGCTGTCTATGTAATTTCTGCATCTCCTTTCCATATCGATGCAAACAAATATAGATTTCAACAGTAAATGAGGCCTATTTAGTCTGACAGAGTCTCTGCTTATAGAATAAATTATCTGTCCATGTTAACCAATAAACCCCTTTCCATTCTAGTAGCAGCAGTACCGCACATCAGTCCCATTCATTTACAAATTCCTTTGTAATTCGCTCATTTTCACTATATATATATATATATATATATATATATATATATATATATATATATATATCGTATTCTGAGGAAGTTCTTACATCTTAACAAGAATGAAAGCTTAATATCCATTCAGCGACAGTGTGCCTTTCTTTTTCTAGTTTTTATAATTCTAAGTTTTCACAGTTTGCAATTTTATGATTTATATATATATATATATATATATATATATATATATATATATATATGGGTCTACTTGATATGGTCGACATTTCACAATGTCGAAATTCATATCGCTGAGACCATATGATTGACATTTGAAATGTCGACCATACAAGTAGAACATAAAAAACTTACCTTAACGCTGCTAGCAGGGGGGGCTTTGCCCCCCCCACACCCCCTGGAGCTTAAATATGCCAACTCCAAGATCGCACTACAGTGCGGAAGTGGAAATCATGGTTCCCCATGGTTGACATTTCAAATGTCGATCACATGGTCTCGGCCATATGAATGTCGACATTATGAAATGTCGACCATTCGAAGAGGACCTATATATATATATATATATATATATATATATATATATATATATATATATATGGGTCCAAGTCATATGGTCGACTGTTCATTTGACTGAAAGTTCATTTGACTGAAAGTTCATTTGATCGACAAGCATTTGCCCCCTTCCCCAATGTTGTGCGACCCTGGAGTTGATATATATAGTTAGGGGGGGTGTGGGGGGCACAGCCCCCCACCTAAAATGCTTGTCGATCAAATGAACTTTCAGTCAAATGAACAGTCGACCATATGACATGGACCCATATATATATATATATATATATATATATATATATATATATATATATATGTTTTTTTGGGGGGGGGCTTTTTCAGTTATCTATTTTCTGCTCATGCTTTATGCCTTCTTATGAGTGTATAGTTTCTGCTGACTTGTATAACACTGAATTTTCTCAGGAATTTAAAAGTTGCTGTTATATCACCTCTTGCCAAACCCACAAAAAGTTTTACTGTCTCTTCCTATGGCTTTTTAGTGAACAATTAAAAACATATGAGTCACTTTCCTAGCAGGATGAATGGATTCTTAGGAGTTAGCAGATACAAAACAGGACAGTTTCCAGCATCATCCATGCTGACCCCTTTTCCTATGAATTTTAATGTTCCCTCTAGGGTTCCGTACTGCTTTATTGCACTGCTTGTTAAGTTTTGACTATGTTTCTCTAGTAGATGATAATTTCATGCCAGACAATTCCCTAACAATAGTCCATTTCACTGTGTTTTGTTTTGCATGCACTTTACTTTGCATTTATTTTCATTGAAATTAAAGTATAACCTACTGCTCTTTCAATGAACAGTCTGACACATGGATGAATTTTTCCTTAGTTGACTGCATTGGCCTATTTCTCTGTGATCTTTAATTGAACAGATTGACACATGGATGAAATTTTCCTTAGCTGACCATCTTGACCTGCAGCTCTGTGAACATTCATTGAAGATACTGACACATAGATGAATTTCTCCTTAGTTGACTGCATTGGTCAGCTTCTTTATGAACAAATAAAGTGGTGTTTATCAAATGCCCATGCAAACTATGCTTCCTGCAAGAGCCAGTATAAAAGGTCAGTGTCTGTTTCTTCATCTATTAAGCTGTATCATGCCAATAGAATTAAATGTGTCCCTGAGAGCATCTCTAGACTCCTTGTCAGCAGAAGGGAGGACTGAACTAAGTAATAAACAGGAAACCAGTTTGTCCCTGCTTGCTAACACCAGTCAGCTGTATATTATCACCTAATATATCTGTAATCTGTTACTCTCCAAATAACTTTTGGAGGGATGCTGCAGCACCAATAACACAAAAGGCTAGACACTTAGCTGTCCATAGCTGAGCAGCTCTTTGCTTGATAATGCCACAAAACTCTGGGGATACAATACTGCCTTTAGCAAACTGTGCATGATTGCTGTACCCTTTGTTCTTCGCTGTGTGTGTGTCTGTCTCTGTTCCCCTCTCTCTCACACAAACTCTGAAGATATAATACTGCCTTTAGCAAACTGACACCCTCATAAAAGCATGCATACACACATTTAGAACTAACATTTGTCTTTTTCAAAAAAACTGCATCTACATGTGCATATATACATGTGGACAAACACACAGACGTACACACAAACACACAGACGTGAGTGTGCACAGACACACACTTTCAAACTAATAAACATAATCCCTGCAGACACCTACTTTCACACAGATACACATACATACACCCCCATAAGCATACACATATACACACAAAAAATGCCATGAACAACACAGAACAGATTTTTTTAAACATTGTGTGCAAGTACACCTTGCAAAATTTACCCCCAGCACACACACACACTCACACACACAAAGTAAATCATTGTACTTTCACTGTCAAACTAAATGGACACACGAAAGGAACAAGCGCATACACTTTAAATAAACAGTCTTTAAGATATTCCCTTGTATTCTGTAGTATAAAAGATAAAATAATTCTGCATATAAAGATGACTAAAATGATAGAAGTGTCGTGCAAACATAATTATACAGTCATTGAATGTCAGTTAGCACCTACTTGTGTGGCAAATAACTGAGGCATCTCCTAAATTATAAATTGCTACTAAAGCTTCTTTTAGAAAAAGCATATCAAAACTAGATGTTAAATTCTAATAACTTTTTCAGTTGCTCATATCTCACTAAATGTATGAAGAAACTGAATTATTAATCATTAAGCATGGGATAATTAAAAAGGTCCATTTTGAGATCTAAAGGAACAACCTCCTCTATCATAAGTCAAGAGTGAATCACTTGCTAATTGACTTACACAGGTAGCAAGTCCCAGTTTAGAGATGACATTTGCAGTTACTGACTTCTCAAATGTCTTTATTCCAATTCACATTGTGAGTTCATAACATCAGGTAAATGTGAACGTGAGTGGCTTTCATTTTTCAGGAGGGCAGAATGCTCTTTCAAAAGGTCATCAGTTAAATCACTTTCAGATCATAGTCCAGGGACAAAAGTGTGCCAAATTCCTCAGGGAGACCAAGCATAGCAGATACTTTAGCAAAAGTAAGTGATATATTTTTAAAATCACTAAAGAGAATTTTAATACCTTGAATGTAGATAACAAGAGCACAGCAAAGAGAAAAAACCTCCCTATGATAAAAACAGTCACCTCAAACATTCAGAAAATGTAAATTAGTTTGCACTGAGCTAAAATACCAGTGTGTGTATTTCCAATTAATGGATCTCATGGAACAGGAAATTGAACCAGAGCCAGATGCAGCACTAGGCAACATAGGTTCATAGGTGTTTACTAGGCTAATGACCACAAGGACCTTTTAAGCCTAGACATGCATCCCAAATCTCTGACAAGTTCTGATACCCTTGATAAGTGTAAGCATGGGCCTGGGAGATGAACCATTTACAGGTTACCTGTTTGCATTAGAGACACAGGTGCCAAACCAGGGATGAATTTCCGGTTTCCCATTCAATTTTCCAAGTTGCACTTGAATTGGGTTAGAGAGGAACTCTGCTTCACACGGATGGGGAACCTGTTCCATAGACAGGGTAGTCTCTGGAATACATACCTATCTCTCCAGCAGGTCCTATTTATATCACAGGCAAAGTTTAAATCTTTAGAATGGGTAATTCTGGTATTGTTCATTTTGTAGATATGCAGGAGTTCCATCAGAGTGGGGTCTGACTATCCATTGTATGCCAGGTATAGATCTCCCCTCAGAGGCCTGTAGGAGGCAGAATACAGGGATAGGGCCTTGAGGCGGTCTGCATAGGGCACATTACTTATGCCCTGTATTCTTTTAGTGAGGAACCTTTCTGAATGTTCCAGTTGTTGGATATCCCTGGTTAGGTACATACCAAAGGGGGTATTGTACTCAGTGATAGGTCTGATGAATGACAAACACAGTGGAACAATGACTTCCTTGGACTTAGATGCCATACCTTTGTTTATAAGTTGTGCAACACAGAATGATTTCCTAACCACTGTAGACACGTGATGATCAAAGGCTAGGTTACTATCTATGTGTGCCCCTAAGTCCCTGACTACTGGGTCAACTCTAAGGGGTGTATTATCAATATGATAGTTACCAGGGATGGATAACTTCCCAAAGGATACTATTATGCATTTCTTGGCATTTAGTTCAAGTCAATAGCTCTGACACCAGTTGTTTGTCTGTGTCAGCCACTCCTGGAGAACGTTTGTGTCAGTATGAGATTCAATAACAGCTCCTAATTTGCAATCATCTGCAAATTTGGTCAGCCAGAAACCAATGACATTGGCCTTGACTGCTGAGAAGTAAATACCAAAAAGGAGCAGACAAGAACTAATCCCTGAGGGACTCCAGTTGTGACTGGCCTCTTTGTAGAGGTGGACTCCCCAATTCTAACTTCCTGGGACCTGTCTATGAGCCAGATGGCTATCACCTGGGTGACATATCGGTTTGCACCTAACCTCTTGAGTTTGTCGACAATGCCCGAGTGGGGTACTGTGTCAAATGCCTTGGCCAGGTCAAGATAGGCAGTGAGAATGACTTTGCCCTCATCCATTGCTTTGGTGATCTTCTCAAAGAAGTCCACCAGGTTGAGTAGGCATGATCTGGCCTTGACGAAACCAAACTGGGTTGGGTCCAGTATCTGGAGGTTTACTATATCTCCACTGATCATCTCCATGACAATTCCTTCTATGGCTTTACATATAAGACTAGTCAGACTTATGGGTCTGTTGTTTCCAGGGTCTGTTGATGGCCCAACTTTGTGCAGAGGGATGACTGTTGCCTTTCTCCATTCATGAGGCATGAAGCCTGTTTGTAGGCTACAGTTAAACAGTAATTCCAGAGGCCCTGATAGGTCATGTTTCATACTGTTTAGAAGGCATCCTGGGATATTGTCTGGGCCCACTGATGTAGTGTTCTTGGTCTTAGAGAGAGCATTAAGGACTTGTTCTCCAGTGATACTAGGCGGAGTTACATTTGATGATATTTCCTGAGAGAAGGTTGAGGGGGAGAGCGGAGTAAAGTTGGAGCTGAATTTATCAGCCAGGAGGAATGCTATGTCTTCTGGCTCAGTATAGGTGGCTCCATTTACAATGACCTCTGCACACAACTGTGTATTGCCTTTGCGGTTGTGGACATAACTAAAGAATGCTTTGTGGTTGTCCTTGGCCTGGGAGGCAAAACTTACCTCAAATTTGGCTTTGGTAGACTTTATTTGTCCTCCGAGTTGTTTGTTTAGTTTGATGAGAGTGCTTTTATCCTGCTGGGTGCTGCACCTCCTAATTTTTGCCATGATTTTCTTCTTCCTGTTATACATCCGATTGATTCTGTGATTCCATCAGGGTGGCTTAGGCATAGGCAGTCACCAAGGGCCGTGTGAGTGTGACTGTACCTTCTGTGAAGGTTGGGCACTAGGTTGGCAAGTAGACACCATAAAAACTCCACTGCCAGTCAATAGTGAACCCTAATTGGGAAAAGATGAAAGACATTGATATTTATATATATATATATATATATATATATATATATATATATATATATATATATATACACACACACGTATAGGGTTCGTATTAGATGACCAAAGACACATTCTATCGAATGCGTCTTGGTCGAACTTAAAACAATGAAAAGGCAAAATAGCGAAGCGGCTTTTAAGCGAATTCTTTCCCAGGGAAAGTTGAGAGGTGTCGGGGACGAAGCCCCCCACTTTATGTATTCTTTCAACTTTTATTTTTTTTTTGAAACAGCGATTTTGTTTTCCTTGGAAAAAATCATTGTTCTGAGCTTTCGAGATTGTAAGCTTTCACTTGCATGGGGTCAGTTATTCATCATTCGCTTTTTTAAGCATTCGATGATATAATATATACCCTATATATATATATATATATATATATATATATATATATATATATATATATAGGTCTACCTGACTTTGTCGAAATCTCAGATTATCAAATCCCATTTTGTAGACACTCAAAGTATAGAACCTCATTTCATCAAAGCGACAGAACAATAAAGATCTTCCTAGGATAAGTAACCTGTTGTGCGAGACAGTGAACTTTGCCTTTTCCTAACTATAGTGCGATCTCAGAGTTGGTGTTTTTAGTTAGGGTGGGTTGGAGGGGCACAGTTAGGAATGGTGCAGTTTGATTTTTTTGGGGGGTAACTGGCTACTTACCCTGGGTGGATCTTCTTTGTCATGCTCGTTTGATGATATGGGATTTCAATATTTCTCAGTGTTGACAAACTGGGATTCGATAAGATGGGATTTCAATGAACCAAGGTAAATCCATAGATATATATATATATATGTATATATATATAGATATAAATATATAAAATATATCTATAACTATATATATATATATATATATATATATATATATATATATATATGGGTCTACTGTTTTTAGTCGAAGTTTCAGTACTTTAAACTTCACTTGTACGAACCCACTTGTTCGAAGTACTGAAACTTCGAAAACTGACTACAGAGATCACAATACAGCATGGAATGGGAATATTTCCTTTTCCTCGCTGTAGTACGATCCCGGAGTTGGTATATTTAAGTACGGGGGGTGTGGGGGGCACAACCTACCACATGGGGGGTGCAGGGGGGCTTGCCCCATTGCAAAAGCATGTTTTTGTTATATTCTTTTATTTGTGAGGCGATCGGGCACCTAGACTTCAGTGAAAGTGCACTTTCGTTGAAGTGCACTTTTGCTGAAGTGGGATTTAACTTTTCATTTTCAGTTAAATGACAATTCGTTGTAAAGTAGTAGATCCATATAGATATATATATATATATATATATATATATATATATATATATATAGGTTCATAGGTAGGTACTAGGTTATTGGCCCTAGGGCCTATATAAGCCTAGCCAAAAAGGTACCCTGCCTTTCGCCACCCAAGAAAATTATTTTCCTGTGTCCCTGTCGAGCAGAGCCACAGAGGTGATCCCCGGGGTGAATTTCCTATTTCCCATCCAATCATCAAGATTTTTCTTGAAGAGTGCTAATGAGGAGCTTTGTTTGATATAGATAGGTAGTTTGTTCCAGAGTATGGGAAGTCTCTGGGACAGGAATTTATCCCTCCAACATGTTCTGTTTATTGTGGTGACAAGGTTTAAGTCCCTAGAGCATGTAGCTCAGAGGGATTGGGATTTCTTTTAATGGAGCATGTCCAGCAGCTCTGGGTTTGACATAGCTTTGTATGTTAGGCAGAGATTGCCTCTGAATAGGTGATATGCGACAAAGTAAAGCTGGAGTTTTTTGAGGCGGTCTGTGTAGGGCATCTGTTTGAGGCTGGTAATCCTCTTTGTGAAGTATTTCTGTGGCCTTTCCAGTTGTTGTAGATGTCCTGTAAGGTACATATCAAAAGGGGCGTTGTACTCTATAATGGCTCTAATGAGTGACGAGTAGAGGGGAACAATGACCTCTTTTTTGCTGGATGAGAAACCTTTTGTGATGAGGTGTGCCACGTAAAAGGATTTCTGACTACTGTGGTGATGTGATTATCAAAGGACAGACTACTGTCCACCTGTGTCCCAAGGTCTCTTATCACACTTTAATTGTTAAGTAGACTACCACCTATGTGGTAGCTAATTTGTACAGAGTTTTTACCAAAGGGGATGACAATGCACGTTTTGGCACTGAGCTTGAGGCCATGGCTTTGACACCAGGCATCTGTCTCAGTGAGGCCCTTTTGTAGGATGTCCACAACATTAGGAGTTTCGATTATGGCTCCTAGTTTGCAGTTATCTGTGAACTTTGTTAGCTAAAGACCTTCTGTGTTAGCCTATACTTCAGAAAAGTAGATGCCAAACAGGAGAGGACCCAGGACTGAACCCTGTGGTACTCCACTTGTCACTGGTCTGAAGTCGGATTTGGAGTCTGCTACTTTCACAGTGTGGGTTCTGTCAGTGAGCCAGTTGGCAACCCATCTTGTGACATAGGGATTTATACCTAGTTTAGTGAGTTTATCTATAATTCCAGAGTGGGGGATGGTGTCAAAAGCCTTGGCGAGATCTAGATAGGATGTGTGAACCACCTTACCATCATCTACGGCTTTGGTGACTGCTTCAAAGAAGTCTATCAGGTTTAGGAGACATGATCTGCCTTTTACAATCCCAAACTGGGTGGGGTCCAGAGTTTTGAGATTACCAATGTCTTTGTTTACAAGTTCCATGGCCTTGCAGACCAGGCTCGTTAGGCTAATGGGGCGGTAGTTCCTGGGGTCCATGGTGGCTCCCCCTTTGTGGAGCGGGATAACCGTCACTGTGCGCCTTTCAGTGGGCACAAAGCCTGAGGTGAGGCTATGATTGAACATGGTGTTTAGGTGGGGTGCCAGTTCATTCTGTAGTTCATGCAAAACGCAGCCTGGGATGTTGATAGGTCTCATGGATGCTGTGTTCTTGGCTTTGGAGAGTGTGTTTTTTAACTGTGCAGCCATGATTACAGGAACTTTGCATTCTTCCGGTATAGAGATGGGCCCTTTAGGGGATGAGAGAGGGGTAAAGTTAGCATTGAACCTATCTGCCAGGATGTTGGTTCTGTATATTTAGTGCCATTGTGCTGTAACTCACAGCAGATCTGAGTGTTGCCATTGAGATTCTTGACATAGCTATAGAATGCTTTGTGGTTGTCTTTAGAATCAGTGGCAATTTTGTTTTCGTAACTAGCTTTGCAGGATTTTATGAGGGATCTCAGCTTCTTACTGAGACTGACCAGGAAGTTCCTCCAATCATGGGATTTTACTCTTTTTTGCAACAGTTTCTTTCTTCTGTTGTAGAGTTTGTTTATGGCAGGGGACCACCAGATTGGCTTCCTTTTTTTGGAAGATAGCATCTTGGTTCTGTTAGGAATAGCACGATCCATGCACTCATGTAAGTGCTTATAAAATGTGCTTGTGTAGGATTCAGCAGTTGTACCTCTACTGTCCGTCTGCATGGGTATGTCTTAAGAAACGTGAAGTTGGCTTTGAAGAAATGTTTTACAGTGGTTTCCCTAATGAGGGGTGGGGGCGGGATGTGGATGTGTAGGGTGATTAGCTTGTGGTCAGATCTGACCAACGAGGAATTGACCTCTGGTGTGGAACACAGGTCACCCATGTTGGTAATGACCAGGTCTAGGATATTGCTGCCCCTGGTGGGGGGTGTGGATAAGTTGATCCAAGGCACTGGAATTTATGAATTCCAGAAAACGTTGAGCAAAAGAGTTGATACATGATTAGTTTTTCCCAGTTAATGGTGGGTGCTGGATGTCTAGGGTGATTAGCTCATGGTCGGATCTGACCAACGAGGAATTGACCTCTGGTGTGGAACACAGGTCGCCCATGTTGGTAATGGCCAGGTCTAGGATATTGCTGCCCCTGGTGGGGGTGTGGATAAGTTGATCCAAGGCACTGGAATTTATGAATTCCAGAAAACGTTGAGCAAGAGTTGGTACATGAGTAGTTTTTCCCAGTTAATGGTGGGGTAGTTGAAATTGCCCATTATGAGGGTGTTGGGCTGTACCCTAATATTTTCCAGTGTATCAAGAAATGAGGAGTGGGAATCCTGTGGCATGGTGGGGGATCTGTAGCAAGTTACAATTTGGATTGTGGTCTTGCCCAGAGTTAGTTGCACTTGGAGATATATATATATATATATATATATATATACATACATACATACACATATACACAGATACATACATAGCTAGATATATAATGTGTATGTGGTTTTGGATATATATGTATTTGTGTGTATATGTGTGTGCATTTATATGCGTGTGTCTGTGTCTAAATGTGTGGGTATGTGTGTGTGTGTGTGTGTGTGTGTATGTGTGTGTGTGTGTGTGTGTGTGTGTGTGTGTGTGTGTGTGTGAGTGTGTGTGTGTGTGTGTGTATGTAAATGCGAATATGGGTTTGTGTGGGAATTTGCAGGGGGTGTGGTAGGTTAATACTTTTATTATTGAGGGCCTCTGTCCATAAGTGGCATAAAGTCCAGACTGTTTACAGTTTCCCATCAAAATTGTCAAGGTTTTGTTTGAACATGGTTGTGGAGCCTATTCTATAGTGTGGGGAATATTTGGGACACATATTGGTCTATCCAGTATGTTCTGTTTATGCCACAAGAGAAGTTCAGATCCCTGGATCTAGTGTTTCTGGTGCTGTTTGTTTTGTGCTGTGCAACAGATCAATCAAGGCTTGGCAAAATGCTGGGCTTGTCTGAGATATGAACCTGGTACCTCTCACACCGAAGGTCAGAATCGTACCTCTAAGAGGACAAGCTTGGATATGTGACCCAAACTTGGATATGTGACCCAACAATGACTGTCATCCTACTAAGCAGCCTGACAATTACTTAGTAAACCTTTTTCTTCAACATCTCCATTTGTTATCAACTTTTGAGTTGTGGAGAATGATGTTATCCAGTGGCCACTTTCTGTTCCCCAGCAGGATACAGAACTCACATCTTCCCCCTCAGTTCATACAATTTTGTAATAGGCTACACTGTGGGCATTAAGGTTTCCACTTTTTAGGTGTTAATATGTTATGCAGTAGTTTGCGGACATTGGTTAATTGCTGCTGACAGACTATTTCATGTTACAAATCTTCCTAATTTATGTGACTGGAATGCACAGCAGTATTGACCAATTATTTTGCATGCATGATTTTACTCAACTACTCGGTCACAGCTACAGTAGTCACATAATCTAGTTCAGAATGCCCCAGTTACTATAGAAGAATGATTTTTTGTATCACTTGCCATGTACTAGTGAAGGACAGTGACCATACAGTCGTCTGCATGGATCTTAGTAAAATAGGATCATTTGCAAAGTATTCTGAAGTAGTCTGTCTGCGTCATCATTGCCCATATACAGGTCTTTAAACTTTTGTTGTCAGCTTTCATCTCAGTCTTCACACACAGTTCACAATTTTTATGAATTATGTCATTACCTATATTTTGACTAACATTCTATAATTACTATAAGGATTTTCATGAAATATTACACTATGTGATAAGGAAAGTCATAGTATTTGAGTGTTTAAGGGATTTACTATAAATGTGATCTCATTATTGTTGGAGTTCATTAATCACTTGAATCTTCAGTTGAAACAAAATTTCTGTGGCAAAGACAATACCACAGTAGGTGTGAAGGCAGGTAAAAGCTTCTCCATTCACCTCAATGAAACACTGAAAACAGGTGAAAATGTCTCCATTCACTTTAACGAGGTGGTGGAGACAGATTCATTCCTCAGGTCTGACAGATTCCCATTTTATCAATACTTCACAATCACGGGATTATGATTTCAATTTATGAAAAGTGGCACAGAAGCCATTATTGCTGAAGTATGTCTCTGTAGGAAGTGTAACATGCTTTGCACTTCCTGCACGATTTTTGGCTCAGTTCAGAACACACAGAGTGAAAAGCTGGAAGAGAGTTTCTTGCAATCTTTTCTCTGGTAAAAGGAGAAATAGCCCTGTTGACCCATGCCTTATTACATGGACAATGGCTACATTGCTAATTTTTTGAAGGAATTATTTTGAAATTGTCACCTTTATAGAGGGAGACTACTACCAGAAGACTGTGTGAACCATAAATACACCAGATAGGTGCTAGGTATTACAGGTAAGTACAACGTTTTATTTTTGAGAGATTGCAAGGTTGTGATAAGTCAGTAGTTCCAGCTCTTGTTCTGTGGGTGCATGGTAAGGAATAAATGGGAACAAATTATGTATTGTGGGTACTTCTGCTGTATTTTTTACTACAAAGTAATGTGTTGTAACATTTTATTTATCTGATTATTTCAAAAGTTTCCTATTTTAATTTTGATGTGGGTCTGTGGGTGGTTACTTACTCTAGATGGGATCATCCATTTTTTTATTTTTATTTCAGTTCTGTTTTACCTGAATACACCATGGTTGGTCAGTTTGTTTCTTGACGGGATGGATTTTGCCGACTATTTGCTTGTACGTGCGTGTATGCATTTGTACTTTGTGCACTTTTAGACTAGTCTAGTCTTGTTTGAGGTTAAAGGTTTAGGAATGTGAGTGTTTAACTGTGACTTCCTGATTAGGCTTTCTGCACATATGCTCCACAGTTGTACACATTCAGGCTCTTAGTAACATTAGCCCCCATTTGCCTAGTTAAGTCGAGTTGTCACAGTGGTCCATGATGAGAACACTTAGTGGTTCAAAGTTTATCAAACACTTGGTTTGCATGATGCAGACAACTTGCAACCACAGACAATCAGCCTATGCAGTGGGAGATTGAGATGTTGATTGATTTCTTGTGTTTGTGCAATTTTTATGTGGAGGTCAACCAATTTGCTGCTAATCATAGATTACTATGGATATAACTGCAGTCTAAGCATGTATGGTGATGCCTGTAGGAAACAAAATACAGAGATAGGGCCTTGAGGTGGTCTGTATCGGACATTTTATTTACACTCTGTATTTTTTTGGTTAGGAACATTTGTGGATATTCCAATTGCTGGATATACCTAGTTAGGTACATACCATTGGGGGCACTGTACTCAATAATAGGTCTGATGAATGCCAAATACAGTGGAACAAAGACTTTCTTCGACCTAGATGCCATATCGTTGTTTATAAGTTGTGCAATATAGAATGATTTCCTCACTACTGTAGACATGTGATGGTCAAAGGCTAGATTACTGTCTATGTGTGTCCCAAAGTCCCTGACTACTGGATCAACTCTAAGGGGTATGTCTAACCTTCATGTGAGATATAGTGCAAATCCCCTGTCAGAAAATAAATTACATCAGCTGGGAGCCAATGAGAGATAGTTACCCTGTAGACCCATGAACTTACTATCAATCACTAATACAACATACTAGGTGAAAATCCATAGATTTTAATATACTGCCAAATGGATAGCACCTGAACTGATGATAGCTAGATCCTATGGGGATGCAAAGGAACCTTTGGTGACATGTTCCAATTTGAAAGTGTATAAACTTGTCCTAATTATCCAAACCATACATCATTTCCTTTTCTGAAGATGAATAACAATATCTTTGGGGGCCACAGCTCCATAGCATAAAGGGATGAAGTCCTGACTGTGACCCAGATGATCCAAGATTGATTAGTACCGCTGCCACCTCCACTTATACGGGTCTACTTCACGTTGTCGTAAGCTGACAATATCGAATAAGATATTGTCGGCACGACAATGTTGAAAGTTTAGAACATTGTGCAGGTAAACGGAAATCTCCGTAAAGGGGAGATTTCCATTTACCTCAATGTAGTGTGGTCTCGGAGTTGGTATATTTAAGTAGGGGGGTGTGGGGGTGCATACAGGCTTGTCTCCCCGTGCTATGCTAGTTCGTTTTTTTTTTTTATTGGTTTACTTTTTTTTACGTTATTCGATATTTTACTGCTTCGATCAATAAAGTTTGACCTTTATTGATTCGATGTAGTAAGATTTCAATAACATGATATAGACGCACTTATACTGTGTACATACAATTATACGCAAGTGTGTGTGTGTGTGTGTGTGTGTGTGTGTGTGTCTGTGTATACACAGCACTGGTCATATAGTAGCTGCCAAATGTATATTTTTAAGGAGACAAAATCTCTCAGTTTTCAAACACTTTAAGTGTGTGGATGTGTCTGCAATACAGGATTATTCTGGAAGAAGAAAAATGTAAAAGATAATAGGCCTGACCTATCCCCCTGACCGCTACATTCAACACATCATTTCTGGTGGATGAATCAAGAAGGATCTGCCAGTAACCACTGTCCATTCTGGAAGATGTTAAATGAACTGTCTCCACTGCTGGATGTCTCCATTATTGGAAGGAACCCAATATGGGGGCACCTCTCCTCTTTGCAGTTGTCTTAGACATCAATAACAACACTATGGAGCTTGCTGTTACTGGCCAAAGATGATGTTTACCATTTTGCTGCTGCTGATGTTGTCCTCCCTGTGCTAGTCATTAAGACCAAAGTCTTCACTGCTGCACACTATTTTACTGGTAGGGGAGGGGTGAAATGGAGTCCCCTTCTTTTTAAAAATCTTAAGGTTTACTCTCTCTTCACCACCATAATGCAACAATGGCTTCAAAATGAAGCATCCAAAAAGACACCATCCAGCTCTTGGTGAATGGAGTGAGGTGAGACAAAGAAATGTAGACCACAGCATAAAACACTTCATTTATGTCATAGAGCATGCAGAACTTGAGATTAACCAGTGTGATCGACTACTACATGAGTCATAAGGTACATTATTCTCAAACTTGGGTATGGTAAGGGGTCCCTAACAGAAGCTTGAGTTTTCAGAAACTCAAAATTCATATTGGGGAAGACGATATGATCGAGTTTCTGAAAACTCGAAGCTTTTGAATGTAAATCATGGTGCAGTGCGAATCAGGTAATTTAACCTTTTCCCCACTGTAGTGCGATCTCGGTGTTGGTATATATAATATGCAGTGGATGCAGGAGGCTTGCCCCCCTGCAAAAATGTGGAAAAAAGGAGATTTTTGTTTTTTGAAGTTCAAGTTTTCGGAAACTCGACCATATCGTCTTAACAATATGAATTTCAAGTTTATGAAAACTCAAGTTTCTGATATAGACCCATGGTGAGCATAGATTCAGTAATATTATCATATATATTCCACTGCCAATACAGCTTCTGAAACATATAATTTGAAAGTCCTCACAGAAAGGAGAGACAATATAAAGAGATGTACTTTCCAAGACAGCTTGAATTGATTAAAGATGACAGCCTTCTAAGATGATAGTAACAATATTAAGTCTAGCATTATGTCTCTTCCAACTATGGCATATCCATGGGGGGAAAAGATCTGTATTCTTTGGAATGGAGTTAAACCTAGAATTATGTCTCTTCCAAGTATGCCATATCTATGGGAGGGATCTATCTTCTTTGGAAATGGAGCTAAATGTTCTCAATTCTGCAGCATAAGAAACTGAAAAAAAGGCATGATGAATGAATGACTGTGTAAGGACCATCTTTTTCAGGCCATCTTAGGTCTGGTTCTAACCATTACTCGGTGATCAGTGAGTTTTTCGATTATGGAGCATGCCCATAACAAAGATCTAAATTCTTATTTTCTTCATTTTATTTTAAGGAAGGAAAGCTTTCTGATAAAGTTCAATCAAACACTGTTCTGAGAAAAACATTCTTCTAAACTGACTGTACTATAGACTATTCTTTACTCAACTCCTATTCATATTTGATAGACAGTTTTGTCCACTGTAAAGAGGTGATTCTGCATTTACAGTTATGTCCTTCCACTATTAGACCATTCTTCATGGAAAGAGAAATACTGACGTGCCAGAATGTGGCAGAGACAATAAGCTCTGGAAACAGCAAGTGGGAAGGACAGCTGGCAAACAAAACCCAAACCAGTGCCCTCTTGAAAGCATAAATACCTCCAGGGACCAGGATATATGAAAGTGTGCAAGTAGGTATATTTTGCACTTGGACTCTCTATGCTTGTTGGATTTTACAGAATAGCAAGTTCTTTAGGGGTCAACGTTCTGAACTAATTTTTTGATAAACCTGTTCAGGTCTGAAAAATCCAGTACTGATCTCCAGTTGTTACCCATCATTTAACCAGAAATAATATTACATCGAAGTCTGTGACCTTATGAACACTGTATTATTTATTCTTTTAGCAAATCGAATGCTAACTCTAAAAGCTGCATGTAACTGGTGGCAACGGGCTTTGAGAAGCTACCTCAGAAAAGGAACACGTCTGAATTCTAAGGCATGCCCTTTCAAAATTGCAGAACCCACTTGGCTATAACAATCTTCTATTACCTGATCAGATATTATATAACTTTTTCCCTTAAGAACTCTGGTAGAAAATTGGGAAAGAGTTTGTGAAAATAGCAAGGACCTTCCTGTGAGTTGTTTTCTCAGAGGTTGAGTACTTCCACACATCAGGTGACCTGTGGTAGGTATAGTACATGTGTTATTAATAAGATAGAAAGGTTCTTGTTGTCAAGCCTTATGATACAGTAACTGGTGCAGAAGTAAGAACATCTCATTTTACTAAATGGACTTTTAGAAATCTAGCTCTGAAGTCGGGGAAATTACACATTCACAACTGCAGGCAGTACAGATGTAGCAAACTCCTGTCACACACCAAGAAATTGAAAGAAAGGATGACTGATAGACAAATAAACAGAAAGCAAGACAGGAGATGAGCAGTTTGGATTCAGATCAGGAAGTAACATGGTCAATCCAATGTTGGCAGTGAGACAAATAGTGGAGAAGAAGCTAAAGATGAGGAAGGAGTCCAGATGAGCATTCCCAGACTTGGAGAAAGCGTGCGACAAAGCTGATTTGGGCAATCCTGCAATGTATTAAAGTCCCAGAAACACTGACAGAATTAGTGCAGACAATACACATGGCCACAATGACACAAGTACTAACAGTATTCGGACTTGCAGAGGAGTTCCCACTGGGGCTGGGTGTGCATCAAAGCTCAGCTCTGAGCTCACTGTTGTTTATACTGGTGATGGACTACATTAGCAAACTGGTTGGATGGGACAGGTCAACAAAGCTGATGTACGCAGACGATATGACATCACAAGCAGACTGTGAACAAGAAGTTCAGCAGATGATTGGGGTATGAATACAAAACTGAAGTCACATGGAATGAAATTGAATACAAACAATACAGTTGTCATAGCAGCAAAAGAAGAAATCAGAAGAAGCAGAAAACTGAGACTGAAGGGAAGACAGCAGAAAAGGATAACGGTTTCAAGTATCTAGGAGGGGTGGTTGAGGAGAAGGCGAGTCTGAATGGGGAGGACAAAGCTAGAGTCAGAGGGGGCTGCAGCCAAATGGTAAAGAGTGTGAGAGGGTAATGTATGACAGAATAATGTCAAAGAAGCTGAAACATAAAGTGTCCAAACCTACATTGTGACCAACATTTCTTTATCGTACAGAAACCTGGGCAGTGAAGGCTGAGCAGCTGAAGAAGGTGGAAGTGATTGAGATGAAGTGACTTGGATGATGGTTGGATGCACACTGTGGGACACAGGAATAAACTGTCAACATCATCGCAGAAGCCAAAGTAGCTTCAGTTGCAAAGAAGATCAAAACAGATTACCGTATTTCAGACATATGTGCAGGAAAACAGAAGTCAATTTGGTGAAGAGGTTTTCGGAGAAACTAGAAAGAGGAAATGAGGACATCCAGCAAAGAGAGGGATGGATTATGTGGTAAAAGACCTGCAACACACAGGCATGACTCTCTATTAGATTCAGGCCTTTTGAGTGGGTAGTACGCGAGGAGTTAGACTTATGGATATGGAGCATCTCTAGTAGGGCAGGGTCTGAGATTGCCTTGTAGGTGAGACACAGATCAACTCTGAGCAATCTGTACAATACCAAGTACAGTGATAGTGATTTGAGCCTGTCCACACAGGACAGGTGTTGGAGGCCATGGATTTTCTTTGTGATATATTTTTGTGGCCTTTCCAGTTGGTGCAGATGTTTGGAGAGGTACATACCAAACAGGGCGTTACACTGAATTATTGGTCTAATGGGGGAGGAGTATAGAGAAGTAATAACCTCTTTTTCTTCTGGATGCAACCCTTTTACTTATGAGATGAACCCAGTAAAAGGCTTTTCTGACCACTGTCACTACATGATGGTCAAATGTGAGATTGTTATCAACCTGAGTACCCAGGTTTCCCACCACAGGTTGTGGGCTTAAGGGGTTGCTGTTGATGTGGTAATCAGTAGGGGCCTCGTTTTTGCTGGATGGTATGATGATACATTTTTTTTTGCATTTAGCTTGAGGCCATGACTTTGGCACCATTCATTAGTTACTGTGAGACCCTCTTGCAGTATGTTAACATCCTTTAGGAAATGAATGACAGCACCCAACTTACACTTGTGTACAAACTTGGTCAGCCACAGGCCTTTTGTCTTTGCCTGGAACTCTGAGAAGTAGATGCCAAACAGTAGGGGTCCCAAGACAGATCCCTAGGGAACTTCAGTAGTGACAGGTCTGCTATCAGAGGTGGAGGCACCTATTTTGACTTTGAGGATCCTGTCGGTGAGCCAGTTGGCCACCCACCTGATGAGATATGGATTTACACCAAGCTGTGTTAGCTTCTCGATGATGCCCGAGTGGGGGTTTGTGTCAAAGGCCTTGACCAAGTCAAGGTAAGCCATATGTACTGACTTATCCTCATCCAGGGCATTGGTGACAGTCTCAAAGAAGTCAACCAGGTTCAACAGGCAAGATCTGCCCTTGATGAATCCGAACTGGGTGGGGTCAGGTGCTTGGAGATTGCTTAAGTCTTTGTTTATGAGATCCATAATACGCTCCATGGCTTTACAGATCAGATGTATTAAACTAATAGTTTTCAGGGTCAGTAGTGGCATAACCTTCGTGGAAGAGGATGACAATGGCAGTTCTCTACTCTGCTGGAATGAAGCCTGTACTTATGTTGTGGTTGAATAGGGTGCTCAATGGCAAAGCCAGTTCTTTCTGGATATTCACATGACACTCTGACACCATGTAGGAAAATGATGGAAGGGGGTAATGCTGATGTGCATTATTATGGGTATGTGGTGAAGACTGTTAGAATGTAGGGAGGTAGTGTGTCGGAGATAACAGAACAGGTTATAAAGGTGGAAATGCTGTTTATGCTCGTACTACATTCCAGGGATCACTGCCTTTCCTTGGCACCCCCTGACAGATATTTGCTTTCATTAGCTTCCAGCAAATATGTTATCTACTACCTTAAGACCCTACCTGTGCTAAGCTAAACAGCAGCATTGTAGCCCCATGAGGTTTGCACACAATGAGCTGAATTTTAAGCTACATCACTGTGAGCTCACCATTTACTGTGTGTGTGTGTGTGTGTGTGTGTGTGTGCGCGTGTGTGTGTGTGTGTGTGTGTGTGCGTGCGTGCGCACGCGCGTGTGTGTGTGCGTGTGTGTGTGTGTGTGTGTGTGTGTGTGTGTGTGTGCGCGCGCGTGTGCGCATGCGCCTATGGGTAGCAAAAAATTATCTTTTGTTCCATATGACTTTCTTTTATTACTCTTTTGTTCTATTGTCATTACTGAGTTTTCTTCTAAATGACTATAACCTACTATCATGTAGACCTTTCCCAACCTTGTCAAATCTCTCCTACCACATCTAGCATCAAATCTTTCTCTCCTTCCTACCCCATCTTATTCTCCCCATCTCTCTTCACCCTCACCTTTCACTGCTATCACAAGCTCATTACACTTGACATCTACCCCCCCTCCTATATACCCAAGCCAAAACTCCACCATCAGGTTTTCTCAGTAACACGCTCTACCACAGTTCCCAGTAAATTACTTCTTGCTGGTGACATTCATCCTAATCCTGGCCCACCCTCCCAAACCCTTAACCCTATAGCCACAAACAGCCCCTCCTCCCCTACATCATCCCACCACCCACTCCCTGCTCAACCTAACTTAAATCAAACCTCATAGTACAAACACCATTTTATCTATGCACTGAATATACATAGCCTCACAAACAAAATCAATGAACTACATGCTTGGATAGCTCAAACCCCTCAGATATCCTAGCCCTATCAGAAACCTGGCTAAAACCACACATAACTAACAACGAAATACTGCCACCTGGTTACAACATCTATCGCTCTGACAGACTAAACAAAAAGGGCGGTGGTGTTGCCATTCTCCATTCAAACAGCCTTAACCTCTCCACCATCAGCACACCTACTCCTGATTTCCATCCAGCTGAACTCATTATCCTCAACTGCCATCTAAACCCCCATAAGACATTTGTCATTGTCTCCATTTATATTCCCCCTGGAGATAATATTCCAATCCTAGAATCCATCCTCTCTTGGTTCTCTCTCAACATACCCTATGAAACTATCATTTTAGGTGACGTTAACATAAATTGGACAAAACTTTCCACTAACTCCCACTGACCTCCATCAACCTCTATGGATTCCGCCAACTGATATCATCCCCTACTTACCTACATAACAACACCTCTTCCTTTTCCACCGACTGGATTCTCACTAACTCTCCCAGCCTTTACCACAATCCAACTACCTTACCAAACTCTTTGAGTGACCACCTTCCTACTAGCATACTACACCACTCTCCACAAGCAAACAAACCCCACTCTTACAGAGACTGTTGTGGCTAACATAACTTTAATACCACTGAATTCAACTCTAACCTCTCTAATATCAACTGGTCTATCCTTAAACACCTGCCTCTGAATGACGCTGTTCATAAATTTAATAGCATATTCCTTGATATTCTGAACTCCCTAGCCCCTATAAGACGTATTAGAATCAAGTCTAACTTTGTCCCCTGGTTCTCTAAGGAAACTAAATCACTCATGCAAAACCGTGACAATACCTGGAAAACTTGGACTAAGACTAAACAAGCCTCCCTTCTTCTCAAATAAAAAGAACTTCAGAATCTTGTCAAAAGATGTGTCTGTAAGGACAAAAAAATCTTATTATAACTCTCCCCAGAATAACTGTAAAACACATCAACAGAAATTCTGGTCCACCTTAAAGAAAATCCTCAATCCAGGGTCCCCCTCAAATCCCTCTCCTTACCCAAACAATAGCTCACTAGAAACTGCTAACTTTCATAATAGACACTTCATCGAAACTGTCCAAAAATGTACTCCCTCAAACCACTACACAAACATCACCTATGTCCCTCCCAAGCCTCTAAACAATAATCTCTTCTCCTTAAAACCAGTCCCAACCTCATATATAAAATGACTCCTTCTAAAACTAAAACCTTGCTCTCCCTCCTCTGACAACCTACCACCCACTTTCCTCAAATTAGCTGCTGAATCCATTGCTTATCCAGTATCTATCTTGATTAATAGATCTAGCCAGTGCCATATATTTGGAAATCCTTCTTCACCACCCCATTGCATAAAGGGGAAAACTCTACTGACCCATCAAACTTTCGCCCAATTGCCATCCTCTCTTCTCTCTCCAAACTCATGGAAAAATGTGTACACTCTCAACTCCTTCAGTATCTCCTCCAACATAACCTCCTCACACCCTCCCAACATGGCTTCTGCCTAGGGTTACAACCTGTCCCACTTTGCGAGGGGCAGTCCCTCTTTGGGCAAATGTGTCCTGCAAAAAAATTGAAAAAAATGGCAAATGTCCTGAGATTTTAGGACAAAAATATTTCCTATATTTTATGTAATAGTTGCATAAAACAGTCATTCTGTATCTGAAACACCTAAATGTTATAAGAAACAGAATAAGCAACTAAAATGCTACAAGAATAAGCTTTTATTTAGACAAAAGAGTGAAGTTCTGTCCTTTGTACTGTGTGTGGGTATGTTTTGCCCTGCAAAATCTGACGTTTGTATCCAAAATATCCCACTTTGGGCATTTAAAAAGGTGGCAACCCTATTCTGCCCTAACCACAGCACCTCTACAGCTCTCCTGTCATTTACACACACAATAGCCAAAGCTTGAGACAAAAACCTCCTAGTATCCAGCCTCTTCCTTGATCTGTCAAAAGCCTTTGACACTGTTTCTCACCCTCTACTTCTGACTAAACTTTCTAACCTCTGTCTAGCTTCCTCCACCCTAACCGTCTTCTCTAGTTATCTGTCTGACAGACAACAATCTGTTTGTTTGCTCTCCTCTAGCTCACCCTACCTCCCTGTGGCTCCAGCTTGGGTCCCCTCCTTTTCAACATCTTTACAAATGAACTATATACCTCCTGCAAACAATCAGTACTAGTCCAATATGCTGATGATTCAACACTCATCTGTTCTTTCAATAAATCTCTGACCTTCACACGCTCACCCAGGATACCTTTCTATCGGTGGAAAAATGGCTAGCTGAAAATCTACTTATCCTAAACCCTAAGAAAACCAAGCTTCTGTTATTCTTCCCCCGGACACACTCTCACCTAAAATCTAACTTTCTTATCTCATCCTCCAATAACACCAAAATACAACCTGACTCCCACACAAAACTTCTAGGAGCATCATTGATGACAAACTTAAATTTAACCTACACATTCTACAAAGTATAAAGAAAACTCCCCAAAAGCTAGGTATGCACTACCGACACCGTAGATTCCTGACCTATGATGCCAGACTGTCCCTATCACAGGCTCTTCTTCTTCCCTCCCTTCTCTATGCCACCCCTGTTCTAACTAATATTCAAACAACTACCCTGGCCAAACTCCAACAAACTTATCACAAAATAGCAAGGTTCATCACAAACTCCTCACACAACTCTCACCACTGCTTCTCTCTCTCAACTCTTTACAATGGCTAGAACTCCCACAACAACTTCTTCTATCTCACTTTCAAATTATCCACTCCATACTGTATAAACCATTAACCTGCCCTACCCTGTCCTCCTTGGTTACCACCTATACACCAACTCGCACACTTCGTACCTCTAACCAACAACTCCTCAACATCTACCAACCAAAAAAACTGATTGGTAGATTACCTTAGAAATCCACCCTATCCCAGGCATGGAATAACCTCCCATCCCATTTACGCTCCATAACACACCCTTTACAATTTAAGAAAGAACTCAAACTTCACTTTATGAAGACAAAAAGTTGTACTTGCCATGACCCTACCTAACCCCGTTATGCTCTGCAGTACACACTCCAGTATAATATATTTATAATTTTCTTTTGAAATGTCTGAATTTAATGAGAACTTGTGATGTTTTTTTCCAATTGAATAATTTGTTTTTGAATTTGTTCACTGTACTTTTTGCCTGTTAAACTATCATGTATACTTTATCTGTATGCAATTGAAGCTTTTCTCCTCGGGTCTCCACTGAAAATGGGCTCCTGGCCCAGATGGACCAAACCGGTTAACAAATGTCAATAAATAAATAAAAAGAATAAACTCCTGTCGGCATCAATTCCAGTGTGTAGTTTATACGTTGTTGAAAGGCATGCTATTGGTCTACAGTTTTTAGGATTGCTTGAAGGTTCACTCTTAAGTAGGGGTATTGTTTTTCCTGTTAACCAGGCTGGGGTCTGTTCAGGGTGCTTATATAAATAGTTCTTACTCATGGCTAAATCTTCATGTAAAGATGTTAATACTTTTAGCCAGAAGTTATGTACTGCATCTGGGCCTGGGGTTTTCCAGTTAGGAGCTTATCTTAACTTTGTTTCAATTTCTCTAGCTGTTACTTCATCCCATTTCATATCCTGTACACTTGAATTTCTTATTCTTTCTTTTACATCTATCCATTTAACATCTTTATGTTCCACAGGAGCTTCATAAATATTTCTCCAAAATGTCTCCATTTCTTCTTTTTTTGGTAGCATTTAAATTCCTTTGCCTTGTTTCCCAATTCTCTATAAAACTTTTTTGGGTCATCAATAAATTGTTTACTCTGTACTTTTCCTTTATTTTTATCTGCATATTTTTTATGTTTTTTTGCCTGTGCTGATAAATTTTTGTTATATTATTTGCAATAGTGCATGGTAGATCCGGATCTGTTCTGATACTGTACATTGCTTTTATCACATCTATCTTTCTGAGTATTTTTGTTAATCTATTCCATCTTCTATCAGTGACACTTCTTGTCTTAATTGCATTACAGTTTTCTCTATTTAATACTTTCATGATAGCATTCGATTTCTACCCTTCCTTTCCCTTACTGTCCTGTGTTTTTTTGGTGAGACTTTATCTGTTATTAATTTAACTGCACATTAATACAGCCTATTTATTATGCAATGTCTTTCAACTCCTCCCGTTAGGGGTCGCCACAGCGGATCACTGGTCTGCAGACTGATTGGCAGTGATGTTTTTACGGGTTCAAGTTGCCAGCCCAGTGCCTAACCTTCACGGAAGGCACACGCACACAAGTTGTATGTTCACATACTAGTTTACAGATACTTTCTGATGCTTAGTAATATAGTAGTAGTTGTTAGCGCATGCAGTCTGATAGAAATAACATGAGGATGGTTCACTATTTTCTGTGTTGATATGTTGCCAAGAGTGCATAACAGTTCATTTTAATATGCTGACTTTTTTCTGCACTGTTTCTATATAACTTCCATTATGTTTGTGGCATACCTGTTATGATGTGTATCACTGACTGTGTTGTATATGACAGGCATCTGACATTCGTGGAGTACACGTGCTCATTCTGTTTGGATGTGCATGTAACTGTGGAACGCCATTACCATGGCACATTGGTTGTCCCTTACTTGTTATGATATCCACTGCCATGGGTTCAAATCCCACATGTGACCTATGCAACTTTTTTAATGGATTGTACATGTGATGATGTTGTTACTTCTTGTATATTACATATTCAGACATTTTTGAATATTTATTCTGACTCTCTAATCATGTCAATAATACAAATGAAACTGATTGTTTAGCACAGCTTTGCATTGTAAATGAGAGGTGAGCTAGTCAGTTTGCATATGCTTGTAACATTATTATGTGAGCTTCCATATCAAATATAACATTTGCATGTCACACACCCTTCCAGGTGTCAATCAGAAGTAGGGAAGACCATTTTCCTTATAGAGAGAATGAAATTATAATCAAGGTTCTTCCCCAGCATGATTGCAGTCTTCTTGGATGGATGGATGGATGGATGGATGGATGGATGGATGGATGGATGGGCAATACTGTCTGGAGGAATGAAGTGTGAACAGAGTTTCCAAACATGACAAATGCTTTGGGTAGTCACACTAGATCCAGTGAGGCCTGTCAGTGATGTTACTTTGGCACGATCCTCAGTGCAGCCTACAGACTGCTGCTATGAAGGGCGAGGAATGCCAATGGAGGTGGTCTGCCCTTGCCTCCCCAGATGAGATAACAATGTTACTGGCCTTAAATTGTACCACCAGGACATATGTTGCCCTTATGCTTAATGTTGACAGGTATGAATTCTGATTACATCATAGCTGTGGTCCTGTAGTTACTGACCAGTAGTTCCTCAGACCACTTTCCTTTCATACTGCAGCATCATGGACACTACCAGAGTGTGTCATCATGATATTAGTAATGAGGGATCTGCTGAGCACACCACCTTACACAAATTTCTTTTTATGTAAAGTTCTTCATCAGGTACAGCAGGTGTTTTAAATGGAAAGTGGGTGCAGTCTGTTGCATTGAGGATGCAGGGGAAATTGGTTATAACACAGAATTGCTCCCTGGGATACTCCTATAGCATCTTCCTTAAGCTGCTGAAATGTACCAGAGGCCAGTATACCTAGACTCAGAAAAACTTTTGTTAGCTAGTGTAAAAGTAAAAAAAAAAAAAAACATAAAAAGTGTGCACATCTGTGTGTGTGTGCGCGTGTGTGTGTGTGTGTGTGTGTGTGTGTGTGTGTGTGCGTGTATGTATACAAATGTAAAGAGTGAAAGTGACTGAGCAGTTGCAGCAGCAGTTAAGAGGTTTGCATACCTCTCAACCTCTAAGATAAAGGTATCACTGGAGGAGATGTTTCATTTGATGTCAGGGGAGTGCTTGTAGATGCATGGAGAAACTACTGAAGGGATCAGTGGATGGGAATGTTCCATTTTGTGTCAGAGAAGTGCTTGGGCATACATGGAAAAAGTACTGAAAGGATCACTGGCGAAAAAGTTTGATTTGGTTTTAGTGAAGTACTTGTGCAGATATGGACAAACTACTAAAAATGGTGATAGGGGAAAATGTTTCTTTTGGTGTCAGTAAAAGTGCTTGTACAGACATAGACATACTACTAAAATGATCGTTGGGGGATATGTTTTATTTGGTGTCAGTGAATGACTTCAGCAACAATGGAACAAATACAGAAGGTTCATTTGAGGAAATTATTTATTCTGTCATCACTGATTTTGGGGGAAAATGTTTTCATTTGGTGTCAGTGATATGCTTGTGCAGACACAGACAACTTACTGAAGGGATTGTTTTGGGGAGATGTTCCTTTTTGTGTCAATGAAGTGCATGGAAACACATGGAGAAACTACTGAAGGCATTGTTGGGGGAAATATTTAATTTGGTGTCAGTGAAGTTCTTGTGCAGGAATGGACAAACTACTGAGGGATTGCTGGGAGAAATATTTCATTTGATGTTCATGAAGTGCTTGGGCCTACCTAGACAAACTACTGTGTATTTAGGAGAAGTGGTTCATTTGATCTTAGTAAAAGTGCTTGTACCGGGATCACTGGGGGAAGTGTTCTATTTGATGACAGTTGACTGCTTATGGAGACATGGGCAAATGACTCAAGAGATCATTGGGAAAGTTTAATTTGGTGTCAGTGAAGTGCTCATGCAGGCAAGGACAAACTGCTAAATGGATGACTGGAAGAAATATTTTACTTGGTATCAATGAAGTGCTAAAGCCTGTTTTAGATCACTTATTGAGTATGCTATACCTGTGTCACGGGGGTTATGCATGAAACAACTATTTTACTTAGCTTATTCTGAAGGACCAGAATCTTCATACTAACTACGTGCTAATTTATATCCGAAATAGCACAGTCATGAAATAAGCATTACCGCCTTGCATTATTTATGTCCCCAGTTCAGTTCTAAATGTTGGCACTTTATGTGAATCTGTACAATCTGCCTGTGAATTTTGACACTGCATTTCCTCCCGCATCCAATGACATAATATGCTGTGAAATTACACTTCTTCACTTGTTCTTACTGTATTGTGTGCCCATGTGCCTGCCAGTTCATTGGAACTCTGTTCACGATAAACTCCAAATCTACTATGCCTCTGCAATGAGGCTAAGTGGGTAAATGAGGAAGTAATGAATGATTTTTGGCAGTGTGGCATGTCTGACCACCTCTCAGTACATGAAGCATCACTGTTGGCTTACATTATACTTTTTTTCACATGACTTAGGAGAGCCTTAGGAAAAAAAAAAGTTTCCCAAATGAAAATAAATAGCTTTAGGTAAACTGTAGGCCATGATCATTAAGATACTGGGGGACATTTTCATCCTAGTCTCACACTGGATTCAATATCCAGGCATCTTCTCCAGTTCATAGGAAAGTACTAGGTAAGCAGTTAGGATAGGAGGAGAAGAGATAACAGTGGTGATGTATAACCAATCTACAGGGAAGTCACCAGGAATAGATGGTATTCCTGTGGAAGTTTGGAAGTTAGAAGGGAAAAAAACTGATAAAGATCTGGAAAGTTTTGTTTAAGAGTATTTTAAGAGGACGAGAAGCACCAACATCCTGGAAGAAAGCGGTGGCAGCTGTAATACATAAAGCAGGTAAAGATCAGTCAGATCCAGCTTCATACAGGCTTCATTTCAATACTAAACCATTATTATAAAGTGTTTATATCTATAATGGCTAAACGAAAGGCAAAAGTGATGTTGAAAATTGATAGATATGGATCACTGTGGTTTTGCGGAGGGGAGGCGTACTTTTTACAACATTAACAGAATCATGGTGATCCAGAGGGAAGCAGAATGTAAGAAAATACCACTGTTGTTGGTCTTGATGCAGAGAAAGCATTTGACAGAGTAGGCTAGGACTTTAGGAGCAGAGCAATGGAAGCATTTTCATTCCGTGAAAAACTTAAAAGATTGATTAGGAGGATATACAAGTAATCAGAGGTAAAAACTAAAGTGGGCAGGGTTCCTCTCTGATAATCACTGCTTGAGCAGAGGAACCCAGACAGGGGTGTTCTCTCTCCCCATTTGCTATTTGCATTATATTTAGAACCATTGGCAAAGAAACTAATGGACTCAGAAATTCAAGTTTATAATTGGTAAGGTAGTCAAGAAACAGTAAATTTTCATCAGGACACAATGAAAGGCAGTGATGCATAACAGAATGGTGATAACGCTGCATAAAGTAGCATCAGAAATGAACTGCAGACATGCAATGTAAGGTATGAAAGCATCACTCATGGGAATCTCACTGTTTGAAACTGTTGAAAAGCAAGTAGAGGAGCCAGTAAAGAGCATGTACTGAAGAAAACATTGCATTTAGTTTTCATTATTTTACTGAGGTGATATGAAAGGGAGGTACATGATACAGGTCAAATAAAGTGACAGCTCTGTCATTTTACTGTATAAGCTCTGCCAATACAGAAATTTGGAACTCTGCCTGAAGGGCTAATAACTAAACTAACGAAACAACAAGCTGCAGCTATACTTGGAAATGCAGAACTCAGCACGAAAAAATAATAGGTCAAGTGAAAGTAACAGAAACAAATTATATAATACTTCTTTGGAGAATGGTACTGCCAGACACATTATTAAATGCTTTCATTCTCATTGTGAATGAAAAAAAATGCACAGATTGTTAAGATACATATAGCATAACAAACAAATCCAGTAATTTAGCAAGACACAATGCCTGTACTACTGTACTACAAAATGCATTCGATGTGGATTCCAAAGTAGGCACTAAATAAAATTAAATACAAGGGACAGAGAACTCCATGAACTAATATTTGTGAGTTTATTCATACATGCTTTCGACAGAAGTAGCAGCAGGTAATAAATCCATGAAGTACTATTGTTTGGGGAAGATAAAAGCCACTGGCTAAGCTAATTAACAGCTCAAAAAAGACAGAATAACTTTGTTTACTAATCCTTTCCACAGAAACTAGAAGTCAGGAGAAGGCAGGTCATTAAAAACATTTAGAAGATACTTTCTTTGAAAATAACAAGCCACAAGCTAAAATAATGAATGGCTCAACCTAAAAGGTGTTGTGAGTAGAGCAGGAGAAAAAGGACTGTCTGTGATTAAAAGGTTGAAACTTCCTGTAGGTACCATCCCCCTCCCTTACACAGACAAGTCTTGAGCATGCT